>NW_017259369.1:129390-146417 GCF_001594045.1 Atta colombica
ATCAATCTAGCTTTGCAGTCTTCACAGTTATTTTGTGATTTTTTTCTAATTTTTGTTTAAAAAAGTTTAAAATTGAAAATTGATGGTCGGTTCAAAAGAGGCAACATTTTTGAATGAATATTAAAAAAGAATATGATGTGACATTTTCAAATATTTATATGAGTGCAGTGAAGATTTCAAGAAAAAGCATTTTAAATTATATTGGGATACACACATATCCAGTAAAACCTATGTAAATATATATGTTTTTCTTTTTTTCGTTTAATAAAATGTTAAAAAAATAGAAAATAAAATAATCCAAAAAAAAAACGTTATTTTTATAAAATTATAAATTTACACTGAGAAAATACATTGTTAACTTGACTGAATGTATTTAGTAGTGATTATTTAGCTCAAGTTTATTTATATATTTAAGTTAAATATATATGAGAATATATATGAGATATGTGTAATATATATGTTTAAATTAACCAATTTACTTGACAGCTTGTGATCACAGATTGCATCTAATTAAATCAACTAATATTTTTTTGAAATAGCAACTTCTTTCCCAATATATTAACATATTATATTGATAACATAATGTTTATTGACATGTAAAATCACACAAAAAATTATTTTCCAAACAATTAACTTATTTACTTAATTATTTATTAATTAGTTATCTCTATGATATTTAGCAAGTGAATTGTCCATGATCTGAAATCTAACAAAAATATCAAAAAAAAATATAACTTTTATTAAATTGTAATTAATGTGTATATCACAGTCAAAGCGTAAAATTTAATAAATATGTACACTTATTCATATATATGTATACATATATATATATATATATATATATATATATAATCAATATATTTACGAAAGATTTTCAATTATAAATACAAAAACGTCTATTATTTCTAATAAATGATATATTCATTTATATTAAAACTAAACAATATGTACACTTGGTATAACACATAAGTAAAAGCAAGTTGTCAGTGAAAGTATCTACATATTTTTTTAATGCATACGTCGATATAATTCAGTTTCAGAACCACATCAGCTTATTCGACGCACGCACGTTTGTTTGGAACGAAGAAATCTAGTAGAAAAAAAGCATTGCTCTGTCCCGCAAATAAAGAAGTTATTCGTAAAAGTTTGCCTACACTATTGAAATTATAAAACTTGTCACATCGAAATAATGGATCTCTTGAATTGAATTTACCCTTCATAATAATAACTTCTAATTGAGAAAAAAATTTTTTTTTAGGAATCAGGTATTAAAATGATTAACATGTAACTAAAAAAAAGAATATGAATGAATGTTTATTACCGATAGCAATATATATATATGTAGGTATGTTACAGAATATAACGTATTACATGTGATACGTCCTATTCTTTTTATTTTGTAAGAAAGTCTATAGCTTTCAAGTTTTCATTATTTTTAGTATTATTATAATATTAGATATAGTAGTAGATTCATCTATATAGTAAGGAAATTTAAGTAAGAATTTTAGTAAGGAAAAATTTAATACATAAGAAACATGTACATGTGGTCACAGAGCATGCATATACGTTACGTAATCCTAATACCTGCGGTAAATACATTTGTTAATAAAATTGTTCATTTAAATTGATGCGATTTGATTTTGATAAGATCGTTTCATTGTTACTTCCATGCAGAGTGATCTCGCTGTCACCCAAATAATCTATACTAACCTTTATTAAATCCAAATGACTTCCATCCTACGGCTATAATCAATGTGAAAATCGCTTGTAAGTACGATTACTTTTGAAGACACGTCGATGATCGTGCGAGGCAGTCACCAGGGTGCACTGCACTCATTGCATCCTGGCTTGAGATGATCCTGCATTTTTGTTTGTGCATATTTTTACTAATGCTCAATTTCTTCACTTCCGGATAAGTTGCAGATAATCTTATCCAGGAGATATCGTTTTCATTGTATTCTGGGGTATCTCTTGAATAAAGTTATCTAGAGGTGAAGAAAAGAGGGCATAAATCAGATATGAAAATGTATGCATTTGCTAGTAAAAGTTAAAATTTCATTGCTTGTGAATATAACTTTTATTAAATTAATATATGTATATATTAATTAGTAAGTATATACATTCTATTAAATTATTGCAATATTTGACTGTGACATATATACTCATGCATTGTCAGTATGTCCAAGTTAGCTAAATTGAGTTTATCTTACAAAGATTTTACTTTTCTCCCATTAATTATAATTTTATAAACAAAATATTATGATAAAAATATTATGATAAATACTAAATAAAATAAAATATAAATACTTCTAAATACTACAATATTGTAAAATATAAATACAGTAATATGAATTATGAAAATTAACAATCATCTCTTGATGTAGCAATTACTTATGAAATATTACTTACATCATGATTACAACATTTTGTATTTTGCTTTACTGACAATAATAGAATGAGCAAATTGAACATTAAACTGATGTAATCAAATCAGATAGACCTATATATAACTTACAAAATAATTCTATTTGTTAAATTTATTGTATAATTATGCAAGTAGGGTATTATAGGCCTTATATAGAATCCGCGACAGTTACTTTATTTGTCATAAGACGTACCTACAATACGCATATGTTCGTAACGTTATAGTGATGTTACGACGTAGATATCAATTTAAACTTAAATTGAGAACGTACAGTACCTATGTTACTATATATGTACTTATACATATGTGTACTTATACATACGTTTCATATCAATACGTTTCATGATTATATTTCTAATACAAGAAGACAAATTCATTTCTTTTAATATTCTCTGACTATAAAAGGATTAAGCTTGCTTTTGTGGTGGTTGTTGAAATTTTGATACAACAGAGAGCGAGAAGACAAGATCGTCAAGATCGAGAATATCTCTCTACCAGGCCCGTTAATAACGGCGATCAGCGGGTTCTCCTGTAGACTGCAGGATTGCGTCCTGGAACGGGCATAATGGCGGGTCACCATGACTAAAAGGGCTAATCATGACAAATGCAGCCGTTACTGCCTCTTCAAAGGTCCGAAGAATCTTCAAGAGGATCTCGCAGAGCCCATACTTATTCGTAGCTTCGCTTTGGACTTAAAAAGATCAGTCGTATTCGTACGCGCGAAACGCATCGAGTCATGAGTCATGACCGATGCATTCGCCATGGTATTCAATGTATCGTTTGTTCCTCCAACTCAATAAGTAGCATTTGTTTTATTATGCCTTCTTATGATTCTATTGCATTTGATGATCGTTATGCTGCAAAATCATTTGTTCACATATTTCACTGACCGTCGATAATTTGTTGATCTCTTTGCTAAATCTTTAAATTTGAAAGAAAATCATATGTTATAATACAGAAAGTAGCGCGCTTTTTCAAGAGATTGAGTATAAAATCTTTATTTCTTTTATCTTTTTGAATAATTGAATATATGTAAGACTAATTGTAAGCGCGCAAAAATGATAAAGAAATACACATACCTATGTATATACACGGAGAGAATTTTCTTTTAAAATTTACTCTTAAAATATGGTAGTTGTAGCACAATATAATATTTTAAAGATTTTTACATACACTTCGGTAAAATTAATCAAACTTATTTTATATTTTATATTTTATTGTACTTTTATTAATGAATGAGAGAAATTACATAAAATTCTTCGAAATATAATGTTATCCCACAACTATCATATTTTCAAACTCTCAGAAAAAATTCTCTCCGTGCACAAACTGTATATACATACAGCGATACAATCATCAATCTAGCATAAAAATGGCGTGTAAAATTTATTTTAAGCAAGAGACTACTTTGTCATAATTCATATTTGAATGCGCATTCGTTCGAAAATAAAATTTTGAATGATAGATTATATTTTAGCAAATCACCAAAAGAATAACCAATGATGACATTGGCTGTAAAATCCATGGCATACACAAAAACGTAAGGAAGTAAAACGTAAGCGTAAATTAATTAGTCAATCACAGTTGAAATCGTAGCGAATCAAATGTTATGATTTCTTTACTGCTTATGTTTTTATATATGCCATGGGCTTTAATGTGAAGAGTAAAACAAAAAGTCTCTACCCATTTAATTTTGCTTGTATTTAATTTTTGCATCCATGCAGTATTTTGGCTTTCTTTTTCTTCAACGCCTAAAAATATATTTATCTCATTTTAAGTGCAAAAAAATTTTGGAGATTTTAAATAACACGAACAAATTTAAATTTATCTTAATTTATGAAAAAATGACTTTGCCAATATAGACTTTAATTTAAAATTAAGAGGTTAATCCAGTATTTGAAAAGCGGAGATTGCTTTTTTCTTTTACTGTCACATTGTGATAAATAGTGAACTTGACGAAGAGCAATTTGTCGATTAATTTGTTCGCTTGTCAGAATGAAAACTTAACGATTCGATAATTACACATTTAATACAACCGACCCAGCTGCGTATCGGTTTATACCTGATAGGTTCGTTCTGAAAACTCTTCATCGGTCATTATTTCTTTCTTTTGATTGACATGGCGATCCATAATTTTGAGAATAATTACAAATTAATTAATTATTGATACACGTACAGAATATGCTCTGTTATGAAAAAACATAGTTATCTATTTAAATGTTGTCTGAATTGAAAATAAAATTTCAAAATAATTAAAAAGCTCGATATTGAAGTATTTTTTCCAATTTAATTAAGCATATGTAAATATTTACCGATAATATTTTTTACAATTAAAAGATGCAATTGTTAGGTTATCTTGTCTGTGTGTTAAAAAATGTTATGTAATCATATAATTGACATCTTTGATATCTCCACTTTTCAATTATAGGAATTAATTTATTTTATTGCTACATATAATATACATATCTATATACATATGTGATTGATATTTATATTTGCATAGATTTTAAATAAATCATCATGAAATCGATTAGTTGAAAAATAATGACTCTTCTTCTCTCTCTTTAATAATAAAAAATAATTTTACGTTAATAGCGACATAGATGGAAGGGAGAGATTCAAACCGCGAGAAACTTCACTTTTCTTCACCCCGTCGGCGTCGAGGGCCTTGCCCTCAACGTGTAACTCTATAACCTAGCATATCTGCACATTTGTATCGAGCCGCGGGGTTTCAGGTCGTGGCCTCTTTTGTTGGCCGATGATGTTGTTTCGCTTCGTTATTGGTTGCAAGGTTGCATGACATGTACGTGCACACACTTCAGTATGTATCAGTATGGATGCCGCGTTCAGTAGAGGGTCGTTCACGGCGGCATATGGCCGAGTATCATATTACGAGACGTTTGTCATCATCAGAGTAGTTATTGTTCCTTAGAGCTAAGGGTGCTACCGTGCACTGGTAAATCTCGGAAATGCCGGCTCACTTCTTTACTCATGTCTTTTCGGCATTCTCTTTGATGGGTGGAAACTACATTTTCCATCAGGTGGAAATTACACAGTTTTAATTAGATTACATGAAAATGAAATTATTTAATTTTAATAGTGGTTTCAAATACTGTTTCAAACACTTTCGTATTATGTTACATTTTTAACATGTGTGTATGTATATAATGTACATATGCCACAATATACGCGTATGTATATATGTCACTATATATAAATAATTTTTGAAATTATAGATAAATATTTAATGAAAAATGGAGTTGATTTGCTGTTCGCGAATAAGATGATTTATTTTAGATTTATTTTAGACCTGTGCAAAAATTGCGAAAGTAAATTGTAATTGAATTTTCTTTCACCTATCTATGTGTAATATGATCCATGGCTTTCCTGTTATCAATCGACCATCATTACGCGTAATCAAGCGAATAACCGGGTTGAGTATTGAACTCTTTTTGGAACTTTACCCCATAACGCCTCGAAAGGGGAGATTCAGGTGCGTGAACAATCTGACCTTTTCGAGTAGCAGCTGCGGTATCAGGATTTTCGCGGAAAATTACGAGTTTTTTTATTCTAAATATTTCAACCGCACTTAAAACTTCAATTTCGTAACCCATTCATGTCATAAATCCAACTATTTTTGGTAATAGATTTGTCAAAGGTTGCCCGCAGATATGCCTACCTGATCTCTTTGGAAAGATATCTTTTTGGAAGTATTATTCATTTCAAAAAAACGCTCAGATGTCTAATATATGAAATGGGAGAATTTTCAAGTTGATCGCATGTAATCATATCATGTAATAAAGGAGTTAAAAAGATTAAAATTAAACGGGACCAGTTTTATTAACTTTGAATTGAGCCACAGTTGAATTAATTTTTTCCTTTTTAAGTACTAATTATAGAAAAAAACAGACAATTTTAATTGATTAGAATAAAAAACAAAAAGTAAAAATTAAAATAATATATAGATAACAAATTATGTGTTATATAGAATTATGTGTTAAATAGATAATATTAAAAATAATATAATAATAATCTAATTATAAAAAGTCTAAAGCTAAACATTAGTCAAATGATCTTTACATTTTAATGATATAAAATAATAGGGTTACTATGAATTATTGTGACAGAAAAATACAAAGTTGAACTTAAAGTTTTGTAACTTTGTAACTATTTAATTAATTTCTTTTTTGAAAATGTTATGTTTTGTCATGATTACCTATAATATAGAATTATTTGTGACAGTAAAAGGAAAAATTGAATGTAAAGATGATATTGAATATAAATTTGTATAATAAATAATCATAATCAATTAAACTGTAAAAATTATTTAACTAATGTTTAGTTTTAGACTTTTTATAATTAGATTATTATATTATTTTTATTATGAGAAAGTAAGTTTTCTTTTCAAACTCACATTTACCCTGCATAATAAATTTATTACAATGATATTTGCAATTCCATTTAAGAGTCAAAAAGAGAGGAATATTGATATAACTTTTTTGTAGATTATTATTAATTAAACATTTATAATTTCTAAATGTGACAAGAAACTGAATTAACAATTAAATTATTATCAAAACATAAACTGTAAACATAAGCATACAAACTTCCATAATTTAAATTATTGATAACTTCGTCTTTAAACAAAAATTTTATACATTTATATTTTTTAAAAATCTGTGAAAATTTCTTCTTTATAACATAATTTTACTTTTTATGTATTTAGTTAAAATAAATTGTTTTTTATTCAAATATGTTAAACGTCACAGTTACAATCACCTCACTGTTACAATTACCCATAATAATCCTAAATTAAATGGCAGGCACATAGAGCAGAAGAGGAATATTCCACCGCGATAATAAATCACAATATCTTTTATGATGATACATTCCATTATAGTACATTAATCAAACTTATTTTCCTATTTGAATTATAACTGAAGATGGAAAGAAGCAGTAATTCTTTTCCTTCTTTTTCTTTTTTATGTAATTTAATCTGACATTTTAAATGAAAAAATTACAAGGATTTTTCTTTATTAAAGAGACACACTGCTTGTCCAAATGTTTTATGCGGATTTTTTCTTTCTTAAGCGTAGTTTTTAACTTATCTACCTTTCTCTCTCTCTCTCTCTCTCTCTCTCTCTCTCTCTCTCTCTCTGTGTGTGTGTGTGTGTGTGTGTGTGTGTGCGCGCGCGCGCGCGCGTGTGTGTGCGTGTGTGTGCGCGCGCGCGCGCGTGCGTGCGATTTGATTTCCGGCTGGGATAATAATATTTTTTGCAATAAATTTATTTACAGCATATTAACATCTTTCTATTAGAATACCTGATTGAGTAAATTATTAAAATTGCTTATCAATTTAATTCGTAACTACAGTAGTTTAATTGCATAATTGAGTTTAATAAATTCGAAAAATCAATTCGGCTCGCAGTTTGAATGATTACAAATATGGTATACGCATATATACATGTGTACATATATACATATAATATATATAGTAATTCAGATTGAATTATTTAAGTATTAAAGATTTAGCACTAACTGTTATGGCCATTACTTCTATTTCTTATTGTTAAAATTACTTGATTTCAATGACAAAGCAATAAATTGCAATGATCGCGAATCATTTTGATCTTGATTCTTAGTTTTTCGCCTCCTCTTTCTCATCTTTGCTTTTTTTCTTTTCTTTATTATCTTTCGTAGAACAGAACTCGTCACGTTTGGCCACAGAACCATGGGATGCAGAAAAGAATTCGCACGGTCGTTAAACTCGAGCCGTTCACTCATCTATAAGCTCCATATTTTCCTGGTAATAAATTTCTCAAGAAGGGAGAAGGGACGCTATTTAAACGTGCGCCGCACGAGGGGCGGATGCGCGCGTTATGATGTCAGTATAACGTGAATTCAGCGATTCGAAATCATAAATACATAAGAATCTGATATATTTACACGAGAGAAATATCTAACTGTGATTACCATTATTTCTCGCAAAAGAAATTCAAATCGTTTTGATAACGATCAATCAATCAACAACAATTAACAAATCTAGTTTATTAAATTAATTATTGAAATTCGTGAAAAAAATTATGTCCAATTTTCTTAACATCACATATTCTTCAACTTTACGAACGTAATTATTAAGATTATTTTTATTTGGATTTAAAAAATGCAAACCAAGTAATGTACACATAGGAATACAAATGTCTTCTCATTTGAAGTTACATGCATTAATATGCCTAATACGTGTATAACTTTGGATAAGAAGGCCTTTATATGTGTCCCCCTATATACATGTATACTTCGAAATGTGTTTTATAGAATATATTATACGCGTACATACAATTTTATTATATTTATTTACTACTTTTGTTTTATCTTTTCTCCATTATATTTTTATATTATATGATTTTTTTTAGTTTTAATAATACTGCAATTATATACGTATATTTAACGGAATGAAAGAATTTGTTGCTGTTAAAAGCGATTACTTTAAAACAGTTTATTGAGTTTCTTTCAATCTTACATGTTTCTGTGAATCGAATCATGGAATTACCCTCGTATTGGGTTATTCTGGCAAAAGGATTGAAACCAATTGAAATTTAAAGATCAGCTTTAGATGCGCCGTCTATCGATACGATTGATGTGGCCCATGGGACCAGTCGAAAAATCGTGTTGTTAATAAAAGATTCTGGACAGATAATTTCTACTATGCAGAAAAATTCTTTTGATCTACTGAATGCTGAAGACATAACGGCTTTTATAATTTTAAGTGCGTGATATATCTCACAATCAGAAAAGAAACGACCGATATGTCACCTTCGATCATTGCCACTCTCTCAATCTTTTAAAATTGTTTGCACCGTTCCATAGAGCGATTTTGCAATAATAGTAAACTGGCAAACTGCATAATTTGGTAAATTGAATGGTCAAGTTTTTACCGCTACAAAAGAGGGATTGCTGAAATAAAATCTTATTTGTTTCTTTTGAAAATGTGCGTATAAGTACATAGCACATCCACAGTAATCGATTCTGTTTCTCGGAAATTTTCACAAACGAGAAGTGACTATCTTTTTTATATATGTTAATGCTCATAGTTCGCAAGCACGATTAACAACATGACTAAAGCTCCGCTTACGATTACATTTGATATAAAGACAAAATATCCAATTTTCAGAAATTTTTAAATAAATAAATACGGTGAATAATTTTTTCAACAGTATGAATTATAAGAAGCATTGGTTATATATCATTAATTGTGTATAGACACAATTAATGTATAACTGTGAGCATTAATGCAGAAATGTAATCATTTCATAGTATATGAAAATTTCCGAAGGAAATAGAATCAAATATCGAAGAAGAGTGTACTTTCTTTTCACCATGAGAGTAATTATACTAAATATCAACATGAGATTAATAAAGCTTCTAAAAACTTAAGGAGATCCTCGCGTTTGATGAAATATATAAGACAGATCTTCCTTTAATATAAATGTAATACAAGAGTTAATCGATAATATCTAGAAAAAATTTCATTGACTTTTACTGTATCGTATTTAATTATAAGCTACTAAAATTTTATATTACAAAAATGTATAACCTTATTCTAGAGATATTTTCTCTTAAATTGAGATTTTTCCAAACAAGATAAAAATTTAAAAATCATTGTAAGTACAAAGTAAACTCTTACGTTTGTTCTGGTAAAGTTTCATCTAAATTGACCGTACACACACAGAAGAGAGAAATTTATATTTTTCAATGAAGATAATCAAGAACATTTGTCAAATGGACGATGCGTTATCTGCGGTTATGTGATGTACATTTAATGTAATAAGTAAAAATGTGGTAAATTTATAATAAGAATTGTTAATTTATACTTTTTAATTTATACATTTTTAATCGTTTTACACAATTTTACAAATAAATTGACTAGGAAGTAGCACAAGAATCTCCTTAATTAGCAGTGGCTGCGTTCAGCAGAAAAAGCAGCTTTGCAAATGTAATAAAATTCTTGAATATGATTGGTTTATACATTTAGATCCAGTGAAGAACTAAGGGCAAGACCAATCATATTAAAGAATTTTACAACAGTTGCAAAATTGCTTTTTCTGTTGAACGCAATCGTTGTAAATTAATTCATGGAAAACATAATGCAAATGCTGTAACATGTTTTTGTTTAATTATTGTTTTGTGTTATAATTTTGATATTATACACATGCGCGCTCATTTTTATGCATTTATCATTATGTACGCGCGATAAACTGTAAAAAGAAATGTTTAATTTTAAGATATTAAAATGTTTTATTCTCGTCTCCGTACACATATATAACGTTTCTGTTTACCGAAAAAGTTAAAAACTACCACATCTTTAAGTGTTTAAACAACGGAGACAAGAATAAAACATTTTAATATTTTAAAATTAAACACTTCTCTTTTAAATATATAGAGCTTAAAACAAGAAAATAAATATGAGAAATAAATGCGACAAAATTTAGTTTTTGCTTTTTATTCAATAGGGATTATTTTATACTTAGACAATCTCATTGATTATTAATAATTTGGAAATAATTCAAAGCAATGTGTAATAATATGTACTTATCATTAATTGTAGCTTCAAAAATTTTGTAATTCTTATTTCTCATATTAAGCTCAATATGCTTTATTTATGATAATCGAATAGATTCTGATCGGATTATATAAGATGTACAAAATGTGATATATTGTATAAAAATATTGCAAATGCCATCTCTTATAATATTAATGTAGATTGAATATTCATTGTGCACACTGTACACATGCGCGTATATATTCTTGTAATGTAAGAACAACGTGCTGAAACGGGATTTGCGTCTCTACTTATCTTTTCGCCCAAGAGGAACATCAGATTTTCGTAAACGAAAATCTAGATGATGCTTGCGAGTCATCGATCATCACGACATTGTTCTATATGACGTGATCCGAATGGCAAATGCTGTTTTGGCATCAATGCTGTAGGCAGGTTCCGGAAGTGAATGGACATCCGCGAAAAGTAGATATAACCGGTCCTGTCTCAAAGCAATGTCCCATAGGATGACGTATTATACTAGCTGAGCACCTAAACAACTAATATATATATCTCTCCGTTTGCTGTATAAAGGTATTTCTCGATTGATGGATTAGTGATCACGATCTTCCCTTTCTCTTCCCTTTTTTCTTCACTTCTCTCCATCTTTCTGGAGCGATAACGCGATGTTGATTCATGTCGAAATATATTCGAGAAACGGAGATTTCAAGATAAAATCTAAGACCCGTCCTTCAATCCTTACCAAAGTTACCAAACCTGTTTTTCGTATGCACAAGGCGTGAGGGCGTATCACCAATTCGCGAATGCATTCAAGGTGATAGTAAACATGGAAGTTGAAGATAATTCACGCCACTTAACATTTTCTACTTTCTAATTTTTAATATTAAACATCTTTGTAAGAGTGTAACTCAACAAAATCAAATGTGATAAGATGAAACTATTTCAATCCTATTATAAAGAAAATTTGGTTATTCTTTATTTTTTTTTATGTTTAATGCACAAAAACTTCTTTGTTTGATTGATTATATCTGGACATTATCTGCATTTTTACGAAGTAAAGAATTAATAATATTTTTGTAAAGGAAAACAATCTTTGCTATTAATTAAAGATCTGAAAAAAATATCATCTAATAACATAAAATTCTAATAGGATGGAATATATTTTATACAATATCTTATATATCTTATACAATATCTTATACAATATTAAATGTATGTCATTGTCAAAATGTATTGATACAAAATTTTACATTCGAAAATTCTATGAGCTATTTCCGATTCTTTAAGGATTACAAAATAATAATAAAAAAACAAATAAGAAAAGATTTTTTAGTGTGCATGCACATTAAGCATGTTTAATATTTAATCTTTATTGATAATAGAAACCTATCTTTTTACTTTTACTTTTTTCACTTTTGTTCTTTTATCATGACGGAAATAACGTATTATATACTCGAATTTGTGGCTAAAAGTAACTCAGCATGAGACCGAATCGGTTCTTTGTGTGTGTATGTGTGTGTATTTTGTGTGGCAATGAAAGAAAAGAAAAGAAGAAGAAAAATGAAGAAGAAAGGGTAACCATGAATTCTGAGAGGCTGACTCAGGTTGTGATTAAGTTATAGTTAGAGGTAGCAGGTACCACCATACGTTAGACAGGTGGATTGTGTCGGCAGGTTGCACAATGATCGGCACCTTTACAAATCAAAACAATTACTGTCTTCGGTAGTCCAGGCGCAATGTGATGATCCATAGTGAATGTGAACGTGATGAGATGAAAGTCTTGCCTATTAATTATCCATTGGTAAGCGGTAAAATTTTTTTACAATGCGGGTTACGCTTCTAACTAACTGTTTCAGAAGCCATGAAGGTGCCTTTAGTTCCTCATTGTGACGCAGCTTAATTTTGACACTATATAGTATCTTCGAAGCTTTTACTTGCATGTATGCTTTTAAAAGTATTCTATATTTATTAATGTAATGTTTATTAGCTATTGGATCTACTATATATATAAAGATAATAATTATTTATGGTAAAATCTTTTCTATTTTATTTTATAACATTACTATTACTTATTAATTGTATCAATGGAAATAATGTGTCAATAAAAAAACCTGAAATAGAAGTTGTATCAATATTTACAAAAAAAAGTTGTTCCTAATTTAGGAATTTTCGAATAAATTTTAACAAAATTAGAAAACTATATGAAAATATAAAATGGAATGCTGCAAATATTTACTTATGACATGATATTTTTCACAAATTTATAATCTAACATTATTTTTAAGATATTTCTGAACATATACCAGATGTGAAGTATGCCAATGACTTTAATGACATTAATATCTATAATCATGGAAGAAAATAAGGTGTATGTCACATTTCGTGATCAGCTAATCAAATGCTAGTCAAATTCTAACCAATCAAAGGTTATTCTATTAGTTAAACAAATTGATTACTGCGCATATTTTTGAAATTATATCTTCTCTTCTTCCACTATGTCTATAATATCAACTATTTATTACTTTAGATATAATCTATAATACATTATATTGTTTATTTACTTTAGACTTTGTCTTAAGTTAATAAAATTATTTGAAAATACACAAAAACAAAACTAAATAAAAAATATTGTACAATTTTAATTTTGTTCGAATACAGTATTTATTATAAACAAATATACATATAAATTAAAGATATTGTATATAATTATACATTACATATGTCATCAGTTTGTCAAATACAAGATGAGTATCTCATGAAATAAATGTGTGTCTGCATATTTTATTTTATTATTATTGTCCGTTATTTGTATTTTTATTATAAAAGAAACTAATTTAAACGTAAGGACCAATTATAATCGAAATTAGACTAATATACATAGACTAAAATACATATACATATATTTTAAATAAATTTATTTCAGAAATATATGCGCGCCGGACTTATATACTTTCGGACTTCCAACACAATCAATCTGAAATATTAATAATCCCTCCAAATGTAATTAGATCGTTGATTTAATGTTATCAATATTTTAAAAAGTAGAGAAGTTATTGCGAAAAATATATTATCTTGACCAAGATCATATATAAACGGTCCTGTTTTTAATCTTACAATATTAATATTAATATTGGAATTTTTCTTATAATTTTTATATGAATTAAAATTTTTCAGAAATACTCAGAAATATTCGAAAAGTTTACATTTTCTCTCAGAATTTTTTATACAAATAAATTCTGAAATTATAATATTCTAAAATTTCTCATCCCATAATTTTTAAAAAATATTTTTAAATTTTTTAGAAATTTATAACATTTCAGAAATTATACTTACAAAAAAATCTTAGAAATCTTATGATAATTAACATCTCAGTAAGCAACTAACAAACAACCATTTTGAATTTTATCAACATTATTACAATGTTGTAACATTGCTATAATATTGTTGAAATGTTTCTTGCTTATTGAAATAATATGAAAATTCAAAGAAAAGATGTAGATTTTTTAAGAAGTGTTCCGATTCGTATAAAAAATATAAGAAAGTTATAAAATTATATAGAAATTTTGAAAAATTACATAGACATTCTGAAAAATTATATAAAAAATTTTGAGGAAAATTTTCACCAGGGGAATTATATACAGTTGAGAAATTTGTGTTAAATGAATAGATTTCAAAAGTTCCAAATGTCTAAGTTTTTGTGTTAATTTAACTAATTAACACAAAAATATGTTAGAAAATAACACAAATATCATGTAAAAAAATTGACATAAAAGATGTAACACTGACAATTTGTAAGAGAATTGTGAAAAGTTTTTTTTAATAAAATTAACGATTCTAATAAATGTTAAATTAACACATACATTTTATTTGTTCATTTTCGAATTTTAATTTTCAAATATTATATTTATTCATTTACTCATAAATGTGTATCTTGACACAATATAAATATACAAATATTGTATATCAATTTAACATAAGAAGTTTTAGTATGATTTTAATCTAAGTATAAAATTTGTATTGTGTATTTTTGTTTTTAACTTGTTTTTCGCGCACTAGATACTAGATACTAGACTTTAATTAGTTTTTAATCTTTTTTTCTAAATATACATTTTTAAATCTACTTTAGTTAATAAATAGGAGAAATAATAAAATAGTCTCTAAATTTTACTCTTACATTAAAAATTTCTCTATTTTTATACTCTTATAATATAAGAATATAATATAAGAATATAAAATAGGGAAGAGATAATAAATATACAAATTAATATACAAATTAATTCAAGCCGTTTGTATCACTTGACTACACGTGAAGTTAGCTAAATGATATGATAGGAGTGCATGTATACTATGATAGAAGAAGTCTTATATCTCATGATACATACTATACATAGATAAAATACGAGTATTCCTTTAAAAATATAAATTTTGTAATATCTTGATATGGACTGATAATTATAAGACAATCTCCTGTTATAAAATTCGATATCACGCCGATCGAGTTTTTGATTGAAAATCAAAACTCGACTTACATTTCGTCTGCAAAGCCACGTCTCGTGATACTTCCTCCACGTTATCTGAACAGGACCATGGAACTGGTCCTGTCAGATTGGCCCGTTTCACGGTTAACTCGGTGAAATATGAGAACCTTTGGTCGGACACCTAATAGGTGCTCGCAACAAATAGCCTTGCGCGAGAATATAGAAGTTTAGAGGAGAAGAGGAAGAATACATGAAGAACTAAGCGATGTGGAAGGTGACTGAGGTATACGCGATAATCGATCGTCATTAGCACCCTGCGGATGCGTATTCGTGCAAAGTCAGCGGGTCGAAACGAGCCTCCAAGTCGGACGTCGGCGACAGAGGTCAACGTCGCTTTCCCGTGTCAAGGAAACATTAATATCGGACGTGCCGCTGACAAAATGGAAGAGCCGTGGATGGCCACCCGCGAGCGTGAAGAACTTAGGAATTAATGACAAATTCTTATAGCCGCGGATGACACTTTTGTTAGATATCCCCATCACAGTCAAAATTCTTTATTATCATTGTGTCACGATGTCGTCTGTCGTATTGATAGTTTCTTTTTTTGTTTCTTATTATAAATCAGGATTCCTTTTATACATAAATTTAGGATTTTGTGAATAGATGCAATAGAAAGTTAACTCTCCAAAGCTGTGAAATGCTCGAGAAGAGTAAACGAGGAAGTAAAAATTGAAACGGAGAACGGATATGTGGATGTCAGAATAATAACTTAACGCTTTTTCGGAATTGTTCACAGGGAGACGTGTTGGGTTGGCTAACCAGCACGGCTGCGTTTCCTGTACGTTTCTATTCAATTTCTTAACACAAAATGGCTTCCGTGTCGAGTTGACGCGCAATTATCGAGATAAAAAGGGGAACGAGTTAATTCGAGGTTGTCGGTCTGTCTGTCAGAAGAACGAAAAAGGGTTATACCCTCTTATATTTTTTCCCGCCTGGTATCCATACTAAACAAACAAAGAAAACATTAAGCATCGTCGTTTGCCGACTGCCAAAATGGTAGCCATCTTGTTGATAAGAAGGGGGAGGGAAAGAGGAAGTGTTCTTCGTATATTGTACTTTTCCATATAAGAGTTATAAAGGTCATGTTATATACGACTATATTTAGCAGTAAAATTTTTTTGTAATACTCCTTAATGAAAAGAGTCCATCTTTTTTTTTTAATAATTAATTTTAATAATTAATTGTTAATTATTAACTGTTATGCTTGCAGAGAACATAAAAATGTTAATGAATCTTGTGTTGTAAAATATTCTTGTAATTGTAAATGCATGGATATTATTTTAATACGTTCGATTGTGCACGCGACTTTAATAAAAATGATTTATTTTAAAGTTAAAGAAAAAGTTCGATGATTATTTTGTGCATGTTGTTGTAGTTCTTTTTAGCAAAATTAATTTGTTTCGAATGAAATTTTCTATCATAATAACTTTATCATAACGTTCACTATTTTTATAATTTTACATATTGTATTTAAAATTATTTTTTGTATCAATTATATCAAATTATA
>NW_017259369.1:146517-148384 GCF_001594045.1 Atta colombica
AGGTCTGATCTTTTTTAGGCAGTCTCTTACTTATTTATTTATTAGTTTTATTTCCATATACATTCAATACTATACACATTACATGCACTTTAAAACTTCTTAATTCATGATATATGTGACTTGTGATAATGTGTGATAGTATTTTACAAGAGAAAAAAAGATTACAAAAAATGTCTACTCATATTTTTGTAAGTTTAAATCCATTACAGAATTAAAATAACGGTTTACACAAAAAATTGGTTTTACACTAGTATAATACATCTCTAACACGACAGTGTTGTCGAAGGTGTTGTGTGTGTGTGTATATATATTGACACTGAAACTAGTTAGCTAATAAGAGAGAGGGGAGATAAAGAAAAAGTTATTTCAAAATTTTCATCCCTAAGTGGGAATCTCTAAGTAAACGGATCCTCGTGAGCACCTCGATTTAAATTATTACATATACTAACAACACCCTTCATTACTTCATTCAAAAAATGGTTGTCCCGAATCACATGTAGAAACAAACATTAAATGCAGCCAGGTAGCCGGAAATAACGCGGGTTAGGTCCCGTATGCTCTTCGTGCCTATGTCGTAAAGTAAGACGTCGACAATGCGAGCAATGCACCGGATAATGTGTCGTTGCCTCTATATCGCCGATGACATTTGTAAAATGTTTCTCTTTTCAGATTAGTATGGAATTGCAATCTATTTTGTACCCTCCATTTTCTCCTGCAGTAAAATTCTGTTTCTTGCAAATAAATTCTCGTTCTGTTGAAAGCGACTGACAACTACGTATTATATTATTCAACCTGTGAAATTTTATGACAACGATTACGACCTTATGATTTGCTTTTCTCAATGATATGATGTTATATATTCTTGTCAGATAACAAAGTGACGCTTTGAAACGTGAAATAATCGGACTAAAATTGAAATGATCTACATTATTGTTAATAAATAATATTTATATACATTATTGTTGAAGCAGATATAAAGATATATATTGTTGAATAATTGAATAAAATGTGTTACGTCGTAAATAAATAAGTGTAGCACTTATAATAGGCAAAACACACACACACACACACACACACACACACACAGACACAAAACTCAGTAAAAGGAGAATGCAAGCTTGCAGGGCTTTTAGCATTAAGCTTTGAAATATTAGTTAAGATATAAATATATTTTTTTATTGTTTCTGTCCAAATTAAGTTTGTAAATTAAATTTATAATTCATGTAAAATAATTAAATATAATAATTAAATATAATGAAATCTTCATTTAAGCATCGCTTCGTTTAGGCATCAGTCACTGATGACTAATACTTTTCGTTCTGACCGCGTGAGTTATCAGTGACTGACAATAGAAAATTTTAATACGTTAAGCGCCATGACTGAGTATAAAAAATTATATCATGACTAAGTATAAATAACTAAAGGCATAAACAGAAGTTAAAAATAAATAGACTCGGCGCTTAACATATTACGAATTGTAGATATACGCAGTCTTTTGCCAAGCAAGCAACTTTTATATTTAACTTTTTACAGTAAGATAGTATATGCAATTTGGCAACGGTTGTCTTACAACAATTGTTGGACAATCTAACAAGCAATTATTATTTAGATGCATTGACGTCATTTAAATTCTTGTGCAGTAAATAATAAAGAGATAGCAGATAACAATAATTCTTTATTACTTTTTAGATTTTAATTCTTCTGTTGCGAAATATACGCCATCAAAAAGTAATCGCTCATTTATGAATGCCATATACATGTACTAAACGAAATAGGTGAAAATCTCCAAATCTTTGCAATAGGACACCAAAAATTCTCTGTGTACAGCCCTTCAAAAAATTATATATATATTATATATATATATATA
>NW_017259369.1:148457-154957 GCF_001594045.1 Atta colombica
TATATATATATATATATAGGTATATACATAAACTATACACATATAAATATATACAATATGTTAAGATTATTGGAAACAGAACCTGTTCACGTGAATTAATCAATTAAATATGAAAAGCGCCAATTTTATAATCAATGTAAGATATTGAATTAACACACATATATAGTATATATTTTAAATAAATTTATCTGAAAAATATAACCGCGTGCTGATTACTTTTCAAACTTTTAAGACACTCAGTCTGAAATATAATAATCTCTCTAAATTTAATTAAATCGTTGATTTGATGTTATTAGCATCTTAAAATCTGTTGAAATTGTCGAAAAAACTTATTACGAAAAATATTACCTTCAAGATTTAAACTCATTGTTAGATCTCCCATATGTTTTTGTCCGTTGTGATTTGGTTATCGCTTTTAGCAATATTCTTCGCAATAACCAATATAAATGAATAAAAGTGTATATAATTTGTTTAAAAAATATAAATGTTATCCGCAATATTTAAAGTTGAGAAACCTATATAAATCTATAAAATTATTACTTGAATTTACAACGTAGAACTGCGGCATCCCTTATATTGGAAGATAAGATATAAAGGGACAGAAGGGAGAAGATCCGATTCGCAATGGCGAAAGCCATGTGTGCCATGCACGAGTACTCGATGTTGGGATACGGTCGCACGTGCACATGCGAATGTAGAAGCGAAACCTAAAACGACGTGTGTGCTCTATCGACGCGTTATCTCCCTACGGCGTGTGGTTTGAGAGTGTAATCTTGGTCGACAATGAGGAGAGATTACCGCGCGCCTGGGGGATGCTAGGTTATAGATATGTCTGTATATCGCGTTATAAGAATGTAACGGTAAAAGAAGTGCCACGCTTTCTTTAACGCTCTCTTGCTTTCTTTTTCTCTTTCTCCACATCAGTCGATGTATTTGTAAATTGAATACCTATTGGCTGTGCTCCCATTATGGTTGCATTTTCCCTTGGGCGCATCCGAGATGTATCGAGTTTCGAAATACACAGCTTGACCGTCCAAGTTGTATATTTTGCAATTGAGTAAATTGCAAATCATTTTAAATATTCTTTAAATTTATGGAATTTTATTCCTAAATTCTAACTAGAATTGTAAAGCTCGTAACATATAAGAACTTACAAATGCTTGTAACTTGCAATATCTTTACAGCTTCTAGTAGTAAAATTTATAAGAAGTCTTAGATATACAAATAATCGTCTTATAGTATATACGCATAAAATTAGAACATTAGTCATAAAAAAAGTTCTTACAAGTCTTATGAGGACAAGTTACAAGCTTTATATATGATTCTGCTTAGAAATAACCTATATTAGTTTTCCAAATGGAAATTTATATGGTAGAACAGTATTAAATCTTGGCAAAATACCGACCCTGTATAATAAAAATGAGTTCTCTATTTCAGTACTGGATTTAAAAAAAAAACAATAATATAGCATTGACTCAATATGTGAATCAATATTGAATATCAGTTCTGATTCAGTACGTTATCATTACATTTGGTATTGGTGTCTATATTGAAATTATCTAAAACGAGTGTGTCAAATGTTAGTATTGAGATAGTACATTGCCAGTATATTTGCAATATATCGTGTCTATATTTAGTACAGTAATTCCGTATTGTAATAGTATTGTATTAATTTATAAGTCTTAGTCCATTGCTATCATTTCAATATTCTTTCGGTACCGATTGATAAAAATTGGACTAGATCAGTACCTCGCCGATAGTCAATTCCTGCTAGGGTTGATATATACAATACATTGATATTTCTATTGTATGGATACAATGTACAGTGACTATGCATCGAAAATGATCAAACGTATTCTACAAACAATAATATGTACTTTTATAATATAAACAAATGATTTTGCTGCAGATATCTTTGCTCACAAATCTTAAAAAAAAAAATTCAACAATAGTATATCTAATTTCTGTCTTTCTGATGAATTTCGTAAATCTATTTGTACGCTCTCTGAAAGAGACAATGTTCATTTCAGATTACAATATTAGATTAAAAAGAAAGAAATTATCGAAGATTACAAAGGACAAAATCTGCAAAGGACGATGTTAAAAAGGGGCCAATTTTTTTCCTAAAAAGGTGTATAAATTAAAAGAATAGTGTTTTTTGTATATTTTGACCTCCTATAGATACAATATTAAAAAGTTATTAAAAAGTTTGTACTATTTGGGGAATGCTTCAAAAATTAAGCAAGACTATATTAAAATTCGTTTGTACTCAATTTTTAAATCAAATTCCTAAATTATTACACTTTGTAATAATTTTATCGTATTTATGATGTTAAAATCTATAAAAAAGGCAATTCTTTTTGGGTAGAATTATTTTTTAACATCTTTTAATTCTTTTTGTGCTATTTGGAAAAAAAAAGTAGTTTCTCATAGTTTTGATGCGCTGAATCGAATCTGTAAGTAAAACTGTTCTATTGCGTTTTTGAAAAAAATTTAAGATTGAAATGTCTGAAAGATGCACTTTTCGCTATTTTTGTAAATTCGTAGCTGACGAGCCCAAGACATTTTAAAAAGAGCTTAAATTGATAATTGAATATTGTACTTTTTTTTTAATATAAAAATATCAAATCTTATAATCAGCATAATCGAATCTCTAGCGCGCTTTATTTTTAGAGGTAAATGTAGTTGCACACCGTTATCAAATATTGGGTTGTCCGGAAAGTTCGTGCCGCAAAAGATTTAAATTTAATAAATGAAATTAAAAATTTAAATCTTCTGCGTTTCAATTTTCCTTCAAAATCGGCACGAACTTTCCGGGCAATCCAATATAATAAAATAATTGCTTCATACGGTTCCAGCGCAAAGCACTGCAAATAGTAAAAATTTCAATAGTAAATTTAATACATGGAACTGAAGATGCTTTTTTGTAATGTACAATTTTTTTTTCATCTGTTTAAACAATTTTTTATAAACACTCAATTTTTTAAAAAGCTGACTTCGTAATTCTATTGTACTAAAACATTATGTAAAACATTATGTTGCATATATTGTTTTAAAAGTTTTTATTAAATATGAAATTTTATCTAATTACATGCAAATTTTACACGGGGATTGCATGAGGCAATCGATATACTTGACACTGTGCGACAACATTTTCTCCTAAAAACAAAGTTAGAAATTCAATACCAGCTGTAAAAGATCGATATTTTTAAATTAAAGTACAATGTTCAAGTATTAATTTGAGCTTTTCAAAGTGTCTCGCACATCGAGTTTATCAGCTATAAATTTTCAAAAATAGTCAAAAACACATTTTACGAGCGTTTCAATCTCATTTTTCTCAAAAACTTGATATGTTATAATAGAACATTTTCACTTACGAATTCGGATTCAGCGCAAAAACTGTGGGAAACTACTAATCTTTTCCAAACAGCAAATATCATGTAAACCTGTATTATTTTGATTTATTTTCAAATAGAATAATACTCTATTTGAACACATTTCCGCAGATTTTGATGTGTTTAAATCAGAACTATTTCGTTTATAATACTAAATACAAACCAAGTTATATAATGACATATCGTCGATTTAACAATCGACATGAGTGTTTATTTAATAATATCGTAACACTAAAGCATGAACATTAGAGTAAAAATTATGTAAATCTATTTATTTTTTATAAATATAAAATAAATTTTTTTCATTTGTTTAATATGTAATATTAAGACAAAAGATAAATGCATTTAGTTGCAAATGCAATATAAAATATGACCGATAATTTAATTAAGAAAATTTGAAGGAATATGAACTTTTTGCTTTCAAAAACTTAAGTGTCCTTATGTAATAAAATGTCAAAATAAAAATTTTGATTTTCAGCTTAAATTACAAATAATAAATTTTTAATGGCAATAATCTTTAAATTTAGAAAAAATGAAATTTAATTTCTTATAAAATTAAAAATATTAATATGTCATTAATTCTTCATTATTAGCCATAAATCACTATTTCTTGTCTTATAGTTTGGGAATATTTCGTGTTCCATAATAGAACTTGAATTCTCAGTTGCGGCGATCAAATCTTCAGATAAGGGCTGAAAATTGCAGGTATAACGCGGAGTAGCATCAGGGCGATATAATAGTAACACTAGTAGCATCAGGTCCCATCTTTTACGATTCAATGCTGCTCCTTTCATGCTTTTCTCTTCTTCTCTTTTCTTCTTTTTTTCTTTTCTTTGCAACATCTAGATCGTTATCTGTCGCGCTGTCGCAATACTTTTACTGTTTGAATATATACATACAGATAATAACATATGTTTCGTCAAGTTTTACATGCATAATAACTCTACAAATATACGAGACTTTGTTATCTTTATGACGAAAATATATTATGTCTACATAAATTTCTTAATAAGTTTTAAATAACATGTAACAAGCTTGTGATCAAACAGATAATTGAAAAGTAATAAATGATTTAAATAAAAATTAAGTTACAGTAGTCTTAAATGTAATGAACGTGTGCACTAAATTTAACGGATATTATAAAAACGTATGCGTTAATGCAAAATGTAAGAAGCGTATAACTAAACAGAAACAAGTGACATATATGAAATCTAAGCTTTCTTAAATATAATAAACATGGGCATTAAATTTAATGTAATGTTATAAAATTAAATTTAACTCGTGTAACTTAAAAGTACATTAAATTTCATGATATTTTTAATAGCATGTATATTATTAATTGTTTCAATTACGGTTAATTAAAATGTCAATTATGTCCGTAAATTAAAAGTGTATTAAATTTCAATACACTTAATTTTTCAGTTACTACAAACTTAAATCTTATTAATATATACATAAATAGTCTTTTGCAGAGAATTTAAATTTCATTCACCAGTGTACATTAAAAGATAATGAAATTTAAGAATATTTTTTTTAACAGTGTAAATTTCTAACAGTGTAATTTATTATTATTGAATTACTAGAGACCATTGTATAAAAATACATATATTTAGATATCAAATAATCTTATCAGTATAGTAAAAATTCAATATATGTATAATATGTATCCTTATATTTCTTTATCGAATTTACATTATTATTATATGATTTGATTACCGTGCGCATGTGATTTATATGATATAAATAGATAGGTTATATTAAATACAACTTCAAGCAAAAATAACATGTTCCTTTTAGGGAATAATAACGTTTTGAATAACGCAATAGAAAGAGAGAATAAAGAATGAAAGCAAAAATGCGTTTAAGGCCAGCTACATATTGCAGTAAGGATGAGCATCATGTGAAGCAAAAAAGAAATTTAAGCTTAAAGTAATAATATATATACAAAGTAAAAACATGTATATACTTATGTATATATATTCTTATTGGGTAACGCCTCAATAGTAAGTTTCAAGATATAATATATTAATGTTTTCTGGATGCGTATATATACTACGGTACCTATATGTATATGTATATGTGTCCTCTTATTTTCTCTCCGTCTTTACATCTTCTCCCTGCTTTCCTTTTCTCGCGCTTTGCAAAGCTTTCGAACGGTATTGCCTCTCGTAAGTCAAAATGATGTACAACTCGTTCGTACACTTATAAGCGGTCTGCTATAATCTACATAAATGTGTATATCTACATAAACGTGTACACTGATATGTATACATATACATATATTATGTTATTTATATATGTATATATATATATATATATACATATGTATATGTATGTATGTATATTTCGTAATGTTGACGCGAGAATATGTGAATTATACACGATAAAGGATTTCATATCAAATCATTCTGACTTTGCCACTTGAATTTTTTGACAATACTACTTTTCACAATATTAACGCGATATGTGATACGTCTTTCATTATGATATTTTTTTCTGTTCTTTTTTTAATATCGAAAAAATTAAATATCCCACATATGCATGTTCGTATACATATTCTGCGCGAAGAGAGCTGCCTTTAAGCTTTCACAAATCTTTTATATATAGAGTGACCCACTAACGATAAGTATTTTGAAGATAGATTTTTTTGTATTATTTTTTAAGACGAAAAGTTTAATACAAAAATGTCGAGATTATGATATATATCGAGATTATGATATAGTTTTTAAATGGGAAGAGATTAAAAATTACGAATGACGAGGGTAGCATTTCGCGCGCTCAGTAATAGCAAGATGATCAGTATGAAGATGTTGAATTTTGTTATCGTCAAAAACATGAAGTTTGAGAAAGCCTTTACACTGATTATCTTGCTATCCCTGAGCAAAATTTTAGTCCCATAATTTTTAAATTCTTTTTATTTGAAAAGAATTATTACATACATTTTGATATTGAACTTTTTGCCTCAAAATGTTACAAAGAATCTTTAAAATATTTTAAAAATATTTATTGCTAGTGATGAGACACTCTGCATAATGTGTATATAAGTATATACTCTCTCTCTCTCTCTCTCTCTCTCTCTCTCTCTCTCTCTCTCTATATATATAT
>NW_017259369.1:155057-157380 GCF_001594045.1 Atta colombica
ATTTGTAGAAGAAGAGAAAATTTTACTAGACTCGATATTAAAATACATCTAGTTATGATAATCAGCATAAGCTATAGCGATTCACTGTTTGTAACTTCAAAGATTCTTGGCGTACCTACATCGATTTGCATGGTGTACTTGTTCAAGTCTCAAATGAAAAAAAAAGGTCGGCTTTTAATAAGTATTGCGGGGCATTCGTGTACCATCGGGGTCCGCTGACAATGAACGCATAACTGGATCTGGAGCAGAGCGAAAGGGTTGGTCGCTCGCGTTATGGTCAGGGGCTGGCAAAAACGGAGTCGGGGTGCAGCGTCTCGTAAATCATCGGTTAACGCACTGTTTAGGCGGGGCGGTTTCACGGTGGGTACAGTCTGTGTATAGGTTTTCTACACTAAATAATCCCACCATTCGCAATAGGGATTCGGGATAAGGCCTGAAGGAGATACATCCCTATTTTTAAGAAGCACCCCACCTCCTTTGCAAAATAACAAATTGATGTCTCTATATATCTTGCTACATACGTTAATGTATCACGGTGGTTTAGTATAAAAAAGAATTAAGTTGGTTAAAGTTAGTAGATCGAAAAAAAGAATACTCGCATAAAAGGTATTGATGTATAATTAGCAAATTATTATTATTTCCTAAATTATTTTTTAGTCTTGTTAAATTTGCAAGTATACTCTATATAATATTTTATTATCATTTTTGCACGAAAAATATGAAGTATAATTTTTTTATTTTTCTTTGTCTATCGAGAGAAGGCGGAGCAAAGTAAGATTGAGATAATTTACGTGGTACTGCCATTTTGCTCGAAACAGGTTTCTGTTGATCAGGTTTGCAAGCAACTACGTATACCTGATGAATATCGATTCACAAAGCATATGTAATGCCGGTATCACACTAGCGATTGGAGATTGCGTCTGTGTTTGCCTCTATTGATCAATCAGAAAGGATCTGCGGGCTAACAGCTTCTTTTTGACTGGTTAAGAGATGTAAACGCAGACGTAATCTTCAATCGCTAGTATAATATGGGTATGATGTTACTACATATATTTATATGATTCCTTTGCACATCATTGCCAGATCGTAGGATGAGAAAACAATTAAAATATTTTGTTTCTTTGATAATACTTTTAATTTATGTATTAAAGTATAAAAATTCAAGGAAGTAGGAATTCAACGCGATAATTAGTGCGCTAATATAATATTGGACATGAATTTCTATCTCTTCTGTTAACATACATATACTTTCGAAAATACAACCGAAATATATGCGTGCGTGCGTGTGTGCGTGCGTGTGTGCGTGCGTGTGTGTGTGTGTGTGTGTGTGTGTGTGTGTGTATGTGTGTGTAAAGCATAAACTCCGTAAACAGAGAAATGCTCATAATATTTTCTCAAATGTACATGGAATATTCATATTTAACAGAAAGTTGGCTAACAGGTATGCGTGAAGATGACGTGACTGAATAGATCCTATGTGACTTAATTGAAAAAATGATGCGAAATGAAGTTTGAAAGTTGTTGTGTACACATGAATGGAGTATCTAGATATGACTATAAGAAAGATTGCAAAAGAGCTACAATTGACCACGTCAATTGTAGCTCTTTTGCAATCTATTTCGAGAATGTTCGAAACGATGTTTCGAAATGATTTCCAGAACATTAGACTATTGATCACAGGTCTGGATCTGAAAGAAGGAAAAGCCTTGCATGTCCTGAGACAGAGGATTGTTTAGGAGAAATTCAAATTTATCTTTGCGTAAGGTGGCAACAAAATAGATGTAAAGTAGGTATACAAGTACAAAAAATGTACAAGTTGTGATATATCTGCTATTTTTGCTACATCACATGATGAAATTGGGATTTTTTCTGAATAGCTAAACAATCTGTTTCTTTGTCTCAGGACATCCATCATGATAGACATGGAAAATTGTTTCAAGACATCCGAAACAATTGTAGTTTTATGGCAATTTTTTTTACAGACATATCTGAATCTATTCATATTGCACAATCAACTTATGAACATCTTCTTCATCTCGCGCCATTTTTTTCAATTAAGACACGTGGAATCTATTCGACTATGCATCTTTCACGCATACCTTTAATCAACTTTGTTGATTATTATGAATATTTTATGTATATTTGAAAAAAATATTATAAGCATTTCTGTGTACGGATTTTTTCGAGTTCATGCTTTATATACGAATATATATATATGTATAATACAAATGAGATATGTAATATATACGTCACGATATTATATTTAATACAATTATAAAATTATAAAAGAATATGTATATCTATATATATATATATATATATA
>NW_017259369.1:157554-157860 GCF_001594045.1 Atta colombica
AAATATAATATCGTGTGTGTGCGCGCGCACATATAAACATCGTGTGAAGAGGCGCCATAGAAATCCGATCGCGTGCCAAAGAGTGAGGCAGTATCATTAACACTTTACAGATTTTAATATAGCATGATCTTGACTTTATTTTTTAATTAAACATACATATCGTTCCCTTGCAAAAAAGTACCAAAAACAGCCAAAAAATTAGCGTTGAGATTGGAAAATTTATTTATTAATGATATAATTTTAAAAAATACATTTAAATGAAAATATAACATGAAAAGAAAGTGAAGTTAAAAATTAAAAAAAATG
>NW_017259369.1:157918-161382 GCF_001594045.1 Atta colombica
TATATATATATATAACATAATGTGAATGAGGGACTATAGAAATCCGACCGCGTGCTAAAACGTGGGGCAATATCATTAACACCTCGTAGGTTTCAACATAGCATTCGTCTTGCTTTTCATGTTGGCGCGGCGACTCGCGCGTCCTCCGTGCACACATAATCCGATGGTCGCGTTTTAAGCGGGCTGCAAGCGGATGCGACATATTTATGGCTTGTTTTTAAATATTAAATGATACAAAGGCGCCGCACGTACATATACTTACACACATACTTACACACATACACACACACACACACACACACACACACAGAGAGAGAGAGAGAGAGAGAGAGAGAGAGAGAGAGAGTGAGAGAGGGGGGGGGAGAGCAAAAGCCAACCAACAGCGTTGTGTGTCTCACCTGCTCGTGGAACTTGGATGGAGATGTTAGTAAAGAGAAAAAAGAAGTCGCGCAGTTTGGATGGCATGCCGAATTCCGAACCTGGATTTATGGAGAAGAATGTACTTTTCTTACTGTCTCTCCACTTTCTCATCCATTAATTCGTAATCAATGTCTACATTTACATGTAGCAAAATAAAGTACGTGACATTAAAACGACAATGTCTTCCTTTTTTCTCCTTTCTTATTTATTATAATCTTGTTTAATTTGCATTATGACAGCGTCAGTTGCACATACTTTAATACATGCATTTATTCGCGTCTATCTGATACATCATATTTTATTTTATATACATTAATTTTAATATTTACGGTACATTATATTTTAATACTTATGATCGTCCACCGAATTAGCTAGTAATTTACATTATATGACAGTAGTGTTTCGCGCCTTAACGCTACGCTTGTCTTAGCGTTATCGAGACACTACGAGTCTCCAGATACTTAGGTATCAGAAAATTATATACTATATTTATTTTTACAAACATTTTGCGATTTTCCGTAAGACGATAAAGACTTTTGATGATCTCTCCTTCATCATTTTTCGTTATAAAGCGACGAGCTAGTGATGTAAGCTCGCCCTATTCAAGAATTCTGTTTTCTTCTCTGTCAAGACAAGAAAGTTAACTTGTATGACGATGTTACTAGTTACTATCAACTAGTTTCTAACGATGAACAGGCGGGACTATCTCGTTCCAGTGAATGCTGCTAGAGAAGATGAGCCATCATTACTTACCCGCGCACCCATCGGTCAGTGCAGGTGAGTCCGCTCCCACAGCCAGGGCAGCGTAGATTACCGCCTCTATGTGGCACGAATGTCAGATAGGTACGCCCTTATGGCCAGCAGAAGCGTAATGATAGTCCGGCAACATCAGAGTCGTCGACGTCTACGCTCGACGTCTACGCTCGACGTCGTCTGCACCTGCACCCGCGCTCACTTTCATGTCGATCTTCGTACGTTATATGTATGTATAACGTTTTTGATCAGAAATAGAGTTACACATTTGTGCGTGGGCACTTTTTAAAGATATACTCTGTTTATAGTCGTTTCACATTCTTGAAATCCTTTTAGAAAAAGATGAATTTCTTTCTATAGAATAAGAGCACATTACTATTGATATTATCATATTTCCTAGTTTGCCTCGAAACAACCCCTGCGCTTATATCTTCTTTCCTGTTTGTCAACCTTTAACTAGCACGCAAACGACAAGTGAATTTTTCGCTGATGGATGACGTGAAGTGGATCGATTTCAATGAAAAAACAAAGTATCATCTATGTACAGACTATAAGTTTGACGATATTACTAACGAAAGGCTGGTGTGTGTGTGTGTGCGTGTGTGTGTGTGTGTGTGTGTGTGTGTGTGTGTGTGTGTGTGTTATATCATGATTTTTTGTATTGACTGATCGGATAACATGGCTACACGACTTGAATGACTAATCTCTAAATCCTTGTAAAATATTGATACAGCAGTTTGTAAAAGTGCATTTATATCGCAAAACAATGAAAGACGGATTTTATTTAATGTGACTGCAAATATACTTGATAGAAATTGAAAAATTTCACTTTGAAGAAGTGCAGTAATGTATCGATATGTCTACGGTATTGACAACGTAAGAACGTGACACATTTCCTTGCTCTCTATCGATTTCGTGACCCAAGAATATCAACGGTGCAGAATTATTTGTAAGCTTACATTCGGCTTACGACTGGTTGTTGTAAGCAGAACCTCTTGCATGTTGTAACGCGAATCCCTGTTACGGTTATCATCCAATCGATACGTCTCGCATGAAAAGTTCACGGGCGACACGAGAATAGTATAATGAGGTCTATACTTTTGTTGTAATACAAGGAAACTATTGGTTTGGGACAAATGCTAAAGGGATTATCGCGTAACTGCAACGCTATCGCTTACCGTCTGTTAAACTGTCGTAAACGTATACTTAGTTCTCATTATTTTTTTAACAACAGCAGTTCTGAAACTTATCGACAAGATACTTGCAACTAATTGTTGAATTTTTTTTAGTCTGTTACTTATTACGTATATAAGTGTCTTTTTGCAATAAATGGAAGCATTATTATATTTAATAAACCCTAATAATATTGCAATCTTTTCCGAATTAACTAACAGAGCAAGTATATCATTCGTATTGGAAAAATTATATCCAAGAAAAAAATAAGATCGACATTTAGAAACAAGCAGGCATATGTACTTAAGTTACAATTTTGTTACCAAGTCACTTTAAGGAAGATGTTTTATAAGATGAACTACGATGTATATCGTTTGTTTCGATAGATGTATAATGCGGAAGTTTTGTCGTAATGGTAGCACAATACGAAGCAAAATGCTACGATATCGATCACATAAGTCACGACCCGTAAGTTGCATGAAATGTTAAAGACGACGACAGTCCGTCTGTTGCATGTACATTTCTCGATGCCTTCAAGGAACATTCGCGCATTGTGTTGCACGATATTTGCATGAGGTGATCGTTTGAAAAGTGGAAATGTAGGTAATCGGTAAAAACCGGTGTAGGAGAACAATGGCAATAATAATGTATAGACAATATTAAGTGAAAATAATATATGGATTTATTAATGAAATGTATTATATATTTTTTTATACATGTGTGTATAATATGTAAACACATACACACACACACATACACACACACACACACACATACACACAAACAAACAAACACACATAGAATATCCATAAAAAAACCATTAAACATTTATATGATTGAATAGTACACACCATACTGAGTATAGAAATTTTAATGAACATAGGTCGAAAGCTCAACCATTTCTGAGACATAAACATTTTTGTACATTAGCATCATGATGACTTACTTGCTATATTTATAGATTATAGAAGATGTCCTCTTTTTATTTCCATACATACTTAGCATCTTTCTCTTACAATCTTATGGAGTTTTTCTTATAATTAGTGTTAACTATAAACATCGCATACAACATAGAAGCTAATATATTGTACACATATTGGTACATTCATATATATATA
>NW_017259369.1:161482-168129 GCF_001594045.1 Atta colombica
TTTTGTTTCAATATTGGATAACTCAATGAAACAAAATCGTACAAAGATCTATAAAAAAGCAAATTAAAGGTAAAGATTCACTCCTTTAAAAGCTGTGAATCGTATTTGTGTGCAATTTTTAATTGGCACCATGGAACTTCGCAAATTTTGTAAAAAAAATTTTGTAAAGAATTTATGCATCTTCGTTTATGTTTGTGTAACTTCACATGATATCAGTATAATCGTTTTTAAAATATCGTTCTGGAAAGTATCAATTTCAAACTTTAAAAGGCTTTTTAAATTTTGCTAGGATGATTTTTCATTGAATTATTGCTATTTGAAAATATTAAAAATTTGTGCAAAAATTTAGTGTTCCGGTTTTTTTGCGTGTGAGTATATATGTACATACACACATATACACACGCGCGTGCGCACGCTCATCGTTATGTGAAAAGTGCAAATGTCGCCTCATTAAAAAATATTCAAATTAATGTACATACAGATATGGATGTAATCAAATGCTATTTAAAATTTAGCACCAATGATAAGAATTGAAATTAATAATAAAAATTTAACATTTATAATTTAAAATAAACTATAGTAAAACAAATTCTGCATTTTAATCAGATAATATATTTGATTTAGCAATTGCAAAATATACATATAGTATAATATATAATATTTTTTAAATTCTTTTATTCTGTCTATTATTCTTTCAAGATTGACATTTTTATAAGAACTCGAAGAGATCGTTGATCTTTTAATCCATTCTTGATTCACTTTCTGGTTCCATTCACTTTTTAGGTTCTAACAATTGAAATAAATCTTTTCATCTTTACTTCGTCTTGGTGGATACACATTTGAAAAATTTTTATGTCCGATTATTCAATAGTAACCAACAACCACAATTTCACGAATTGATGATGAAGTTCTTGTCGTTGTCTTGATCGCGAAGCGATCTCTAACGAAACACCATTCATTCATGGATCGCAGGTTATTCTGACAGTGCCGACAGGGCGACCTATTCACGAGCTAATTTTTTGAATCCTCACGATGTTATTGTAACTAAGCCTTTATTTGAGAACTTTTGACTTCGCGGATACCATCTGCCTTTACCGACCTATCCCTTTTCGTACATATATTATTTTGTATCTATGTGCATGTGCAAAGGTCTATACGAGTGTATTTGTCAGTGGCGGATATGGATATATTTCGAGAGTCTATGCACGCACAAACTGATCTCTTTTTATCCTTGTCTATTAAAAATATAAAGTCAAAAAAAAAGTTGCTAGCTATTATACTTGAATATCTTTTTCACTTAGATTAAAAAAAAAAAAGAAATTGAGATTGAATATTAAAGAGATTGAATATTATAAAATGTTTGGAATGTTTATAAGTTTGAAATTCTCAACATTGCTTACAGATTATTGCCTATGCAATATCTAATCTATCTGTAGCGCTCGTAAATATTTCACACTTTAGTTCTCATACAAACATTTAAAACTTCTCTCTCTTTCACTTTCTCTCTTTGTGTATGTATTTATGTGATGTTGATGATTTAATGTTCCATAGCGACCATAGTATACCCTCCCGTCATCAACATGGTCGCACTCCAAATGCAACGCGTTTCGTTTCCCCTTGAGACGTGAGGACAGGATAGGATGGGCTGGTAAGTTAACACAAAAGGGGAGGGGAAACGTTGTGTCCCAGTTACGTATCTATCGTGTAACAAATAGGCGTTTGGTGTTATGATATCACGGGACCATAGCACCGACTGGTTCGCATCGCTAGCTACTACGACAGGAGGTAACCACGAAGGGGACAGCTGTCACTGCTTCTTCTCTCCTTTTCTCTTTTATAGGTTTTTTTGATTTTTCGATTAGACAATTTTTTTCCAAAGCGCAATATTCACAGTAACACGATCAGCAATCTGACGATAAACAAATCTATTTTTCTCGGAGATGAAGAATCGGCGAGTCCGTGATCTAAGAATGTTATTATCTTTTGCTTGTTCCTTATTTTGATTGACTAACATCACATTTACAATTAATTTAGCTATTTTAAAGCTAGTTTCTGAGAATTTATCATTTATTATATTTTTCTTTCTCTCTTTTTTTTTTATAATTCAAATCTCTAAATATTTGTCTCGTTTTAGCAAGTTTCTTTCATGTTTATTTCAATGAAAGTGCTCAAATGTTAAGTGCTCAAATGTAAGTTCCAACTTAAAAATAATAAATGCTATTTTTTAATATGGCTAATAAATTTGCTTAATTAAAATCAGTCATCTTTTAGTGCTGCATCTTTTAATATATGTGTTTTATTCACATACATTTAATTTATATGGTAACGTATATTTAACGTATATTTATTTATGCGGCAGGCTTGGATAAAGGATGAAGGAAAACGAAAATTATAAACAAATTTATGAAAATATTAAAATTTTTTAAAATTTGTATCTTGGTATTTTTATATTTTGTTTTGTTATATATAGCTTGCAGAGATATAATATAGCGAAAATTAATCTCTCTCTCTCTCTCTCTCTCTCTCTCTCTCTCTCTCTCTCTCTTTTCCATATTTTTCGCATCCGTTACTCTATGTTTCGACAGCTACTAGTCGTTCACCTGAATATGCGCTTACGTCTATATCGATTTTGTTATAGAGATATTTCTTTGAAATCGATTTTCTGACAGTGTCAGAAAAGGGTGAAATTCAAGTTGCTTTAACGACTCGTTCTCTATCAATGTATTTTTCTGTTAAGTTCCGTCGCCTATCGACTACCCTCGAGCGCGCCCGCGTCAGCAACGACGTTTTGTGCGAGCTTTACTAGTGGCACGGGGTGAAGCCGATTCTTCCCGTAGAATGACAATGAATCGCTTCTGTACGATCGACAGGATTTCCCGCTGTCGGTCCTTTGTCGCCCTCGAGAATCGATGTGGATTGTGCCCCGGCGAGAGAAAATATTTGCCGTCGGCGACCCACAATACGTCCACTTATGTGGGAAGCGGTTATGGCAAGCTTGGCGACGTATAACTCTATTTATCCCGCTTGAATACTAGCCTTCGTGATTCTCGGTCGACATGTTGGACGATCCGTATTTCTCGCGACTGCAGTTCTGTCAAGCTCATGCTCGATTAAACCTTAATCCAATTCCTAGTCGGATATTCTTGTCTATTTGTCGAACATATCGGTGTACTTCAAAAATTATTCTATCGTAAATTATGTAATATTTTAAAATAAAAAATTATCGTTATCATTGTCAAAGAATAAGACTATTTATAATGTTAAATGCAATTTTCTGATAGTACATAGTTTTAAGTTTCATGACTATTTAGTTTGTATATATTATATTTATAATAATATTTATAATAATGCGTGCATGTGTGTGTGTGTGTGTGTGTGTGTGTGTGTGTGTGTGTGTGTAATACGTATGTGTTTTAAATATTTAATGTTAAAGCTAGGATAATGAGAATCAGATTTATTTGGTGCTATATTATATATCTACATACATTAAAAATGTTAATTATTGCCACAGCATAAAAAATATATTATAAATATTGTAACTTTCAACGGATCAATGCAGATTTTTTTATTCACGCGTGACTTTGATTTTTTAAAAAGAGAAACAGTTTTACATAAATTTGTTTTATACGAATGCTACATATTAATAATATACTATGTTATTAATTGTATATTATTGTTTATTTTAATAAACAATATTGAAATAAACAGGCATAACAATATATTAATTCAGAAGTAATATTCTTTAAAGTAAATGTTGAGTTTATTTGCAAAATTATCCAAAGTTACACTTAAAACTCTTTGGCAAGCTTCTTTTGAAAATAAATTATCTTGTAAATGTTGCATGTTGCATGATTTTTGTGTAATTTTTCATGTTATTCATAGACCTATTCTTTTTACTTTAATTTTCTTCCTTCTTTTTTTCTTTAACGTGAAAAAAAAAAGAAAAAAAATGAATCGTGCAAGAACTTTTGCCAAAAAGAATAGATCTCATTTTTCATGTGTTCTTCTTTTTGATTTCTAGTAGGTAGTATTTTTGTGAATTTTGTGTGAAACAAATAACATAATATGGCTAGAAAGAATTTGGCCAATAAAATTTGACTTTAGCAATCATAATACCATATTCCGAAATCTTAAGATAAATCTCCCTTGGCATTGAGTGCAGTCTATGATTTTCAATATAAATTTGTGCTAGAAAAAGAAATTGCGATTATGTAATATATCTATAATTCATTTTTTTTAGATTTTTACGATTAAAAAAATTTTATTATTAGTAATAAAAACTTTAATATGAAAATATATTAATAGTTACAGTAAAATATATTAATAGTTAATAGTTTACAGTAAGTGGTTTTAAAATAGACAAAGAAAGAAGAAATTTGGCAATCGTTCGTAATTCTCCTGTATATCAAGATACATTCGCATCAGTCAAATACAGCTGCAGATTTTCGGAGAATAGGTTTCCCACAAGATATTCTCAGCTGCGTAACCCTCAAGGATGCTCACATCTAAGCTATACCAAAGATCTTTTAGAATCTAAAAGAGAGGCACACTAATCACATCACTCTCGGCATAGTACTGAAGAGTCCAACTTAAATCAGCGCGAACACTCGATCAATTACTCTAGCATTAATACCTCACAGTTGAATTGGACTTTCCTATCTCGTTTTTGCTCGCATAGATTTGAACATGTATTTATCTGAAAGCGATTCTTCACGCAACTTGGTTTCTCGAGTGGCAAGAACGGCGTGAGATTTAACGGGGTCGAAATCATTTTTTGAATATTAACAGCCCTCCGCACAATTTGTTGGCTTATCCTTAAAAGTATACATCCTCTTAGTTGCTTAAGATTGCTCTATAACAGAATTATGCCAAGCAATGCAAGCAATTGTCAATTACATTGTCGACTTTGCAAATTATTTTTTATTCTTCCGTTTCGAATATCAATAGTTCTAGTTATTTAATTGTACTTTGGTTTAATTTTCGAATGAGTTAATTTTAAATTATAATACAATATCCTTTTTAAAACTATTTATTTAAATAATATAGAGAAAAATATAAATAACTAAAACAACTATGTTTGTGCTTATATTATGTACATATGTGTATGTAATGTGAAATTGTGATTAAACTATTTAAGATTCTAAATTTGAGTCACATATTTCTATTATTTTCGCAATATTTATGCGATATTAAATAACGGATAAGTGAATTTATAATGAAATAAATAGGACAAGCACGTGATGATAATAAAAGGGTGACGAGTAAAACGGCGAGAACCGCGTCACTCCACAATTTCTCTATGGTCTAGGCTTACCCTAGTCTCTTCGTCACTCTTGTTTCGCAAGGATGACGTCTTAACAATCATGAATATGACGTCTTTCTTTTGGAGAGGGGTCGAGCTACGGTATCGTGCAGACCAAACGTTAATAGCTCCCAGATTTTTCACATATAAGTCACACGTATAGATATTCTTCTCTCTTCCATTCAATTTGATATCTAAGTATATGTCGGTTTCAAGACACTGGATTATTTCACATATGAAAAGCAATTTTTTTTTTCTTTTAAATAGAGCGGCTTACTGTCTTACATTGTTATGTAAAATAATTCTAATGTTTTTGTACTTGTACAGAGTATCCCGTAAAGACTGTAACAATGGTTAAGAGTAGATTCATCATTGTTTTAAGATGAAAATTGAGATCATTTTAAGATGAAAATTTGAATATCAAAATGTCGAGACTATAGTTTTTGAATTATAAGTATTTAACGAATCATATCGCCTAAAATTTGCACTTTTAGGTGTGGTGCAATAAATAAATTTAATAGATAAATGTCTCTATTGTATATGTTATAATTATAGTATATTTAGGTAGCGTTCGATATATAGATACTATTATAGTGCTGAAGTATTTATATAGTTTACAAAAGAGGATTTTACCCTTTTTTTATCCGTACTTTAACATATTCAAATTAAATTTATCAAAACCGGAGAGAGATAACTAATTGTGTTCTCTGTAGTAAATGTTTTTCTCTTTTTCGTAAAGAAATGAAAAATAAAATTATTTAATGTTATTTTTATAAAATTATAAGTTTATTAATATATTGGCATGTTTATTGACATAAAAGAATTCACAAAAAACTATTTTCCAAACAACTAACTTATTTATCTGTTTTTTCTGCGATGATTAGTAGGTAAATTACAATCCATGGTTTATAATAACAAATGTACATACCAAAAAATATTATAATCGGGTGTACTTAACCTAGATTGGCCAAAAATTTACAAAGAGTTTCCTTTGATTGTAAACAAAGCGAAAAATATGGACTAAATACAGTGTTTTAAAATATACTGAGCTACAATAAAATGTCTACAATAAAATTGGCTACGAAAATTAATAATCATTTCTTAGTTATAGAAAACAATTATTTGAAAACAAATTATTTTTTTTATAACTTTTAACTTATGAAATATTACATGTCACAATCACAACATTGCATTTCGTTTTATTGACAATAAGTAAGTATCAAATAAACAAACTGAGGAAAAAATCAAATGATTTAGAACTGCCTGCACTACTGACTGGTGCTATCTATCAAATTCACCATATAATTACCCTGCACGAACAGAGAATAGGGTATATATATATATA
>NW_017259369.1:172420-174004 GCF_001594045.1 Atta colombica
TTATATATATATATATATACATAATATATTTTGTGTTATATTTGTGTGATTATTTTTAATATGTATTTTTTATTATTTTACGTTTTATACTTTGCTAATAAAAAAAATATTACAATGCATATACATCAATTAAATAATTTATTTAACATGAATGTATAACTTCTGTTATTTGAGAATATTTGTTAAAAATAAGAAAGTTATTTTATTACTTATGATTATAGGGAGATCATGATTATAGGGAGATAAAATTTTTTATAGAAGTAAATCATTAAATCTTCTTTAAAACTTGTTAAAAAATTGTAAAAGATAAAAACAAAACAGAAAAGAATAAAAACTATTTCGATAATAATCTCGGTTGATGAAACATGTAACTGTAATTGTGCAAAACTGTAACTTTTAAAGAGAATGATTTGTACAATAAGTTTTTTGGAAACAGAATTGCAAGTCTATATAGTAACACTCTAAATTAATACATGAATTGTAATGGATATGAAGCTCTTTTTCAATTTTAAAAAATAAAGACTTAAAAGATTTATAATCCAGGATTTAATGAATTCTGCACATTTTAGTATCTGTAATTCTATAATCTATAATTAAGTTAGGATTTTTTAATTTAATTTTATATTGTAACTCTTGTATTATATTAAAGATTTAGAATTGTGTTTTTCACTTGACAATTGTGTTAAATTGTATTAAGTTATATTAAATCATTAATAAAAGAAATAATAAATAGCAATTTATATGTGTATGTATATGGAATCAACGTACAAGTTCAGCGTGAGGTGATGAGTAAGAAAGCTGCGGTGTTTGCGAATTGCAACAATTTGTGGAAGCTGCGGCGTAGTCATACAGAACGAGGAGAATGAGGGTGCAGCCCGAGCCCGGCCCATACCGGATATGGATACCTGTCCGCACCGCCTCCGCCAATCGAGACCGACGAATCAGACACAAATCCCCCTGTCGAGGTGCGCGAATCGGGCGGGACTCGTCTCTCTTCTTTTCTGTTTTCTTTTCACTTCTCCTCTCCTCGCTTCCTCCCTTTTTTCTCTCCTCTCCTCTTCTCGTCTCTTATTACCCTCTCCTCTTTTCTCCTTTTCTCTTCTCTTGTTTTTTTCTTTGTCGCTTCTTCTTTATTCCTATTCGTTCTTTCTGTATTCGTTAAGCGATGACATCGATCCCTCTCACTCTGTCATAGTAATTCAAGAATATCCTCCAAAGCGAGTTTTCATTCACTATATGTGATTAACTCTGAATAAATAATATTAAGTGTAACATTTCATGGAACAAGTTAAACTTTATTAACTTGTATTGACAGAACTGTATTAATCTCTTGCAAATTTTTATTATAAAGGGAAATAATAAAGCGTTGTTAGAAACGAATAATATGAACCGTTGTCATTCATATCTAAATAAAGACAAAATATATTTTAAATGGTGAAGCTTAATTTAATCTATAATTCAACTGAAATTAATTATTCTATATATATATGTGTGTGTGTGTGTGTGTGTGTGTGTGTGTGTGTGTGTGTGTGTGTGTGTGTGTGTGTGTGTGTGTGTGTGTGTGTGTGTGTGTGTGTGTGTGTG
>NW_017259369.1:174104-176578 GCF_001594045.1 Atta colombica
GTTAGTTGAATCGATTATCAGATCTTATGATTAAATCGATTATAAGTTAACTCAATTGCTAGCTCGAGATTCTAATACGTAAGAAAAGTCGTTTATTTATCCTATTTATGGAGCATAAACAAAGCTATTATAACTCAAAGTCTGGATCTATAACTTATACATAAGTTTTAAGAAACATCTTGATCATCGCGACGATTAACACGAAGAATTACACTCGCAATAATTGCATTATGTTCACGCGATTTTTATTACAATTTTTAAAAATGTTGAAACTTGCAATGTAAATAAAACGCGAGAAGAAGCTTTAATACTTTTGTGTTTCTCTCAATATAAAACTATCAGATGTCTATATAAATTCAACGTGCAAGCTTCAGTTTCATCTCGAATAACACAAGATAAGATTTTGTGACTTTGTAATACAAATGTACAATTACTTAAATCACAATTAATGAGTTTATCATGATTTCGTAAATCGATTCATAAATCTTTTCGGTTGTCAATTTCATCCGTGAAAGATTCGATCTTTTATTCCGGGGAAAGTATTGTACACATCTAGTTTCGATAAGATTATACACATGTATACGTATAAGGTATCTATATATAAGGCGTATACAGATACGATGAATAAAAATTCGAGCGCGTTTCACAGCGGGTGACGTGTGGTTGCCTCATCACACAATATGCTCTCTTATGGGAGATATTTATATTCACGCGTGCTCGCCATGAGTACACGTGTCTGGTGCACTCATTTCTAACATACACGTGTGCGTGTGGGCATTCTGCTAGGTCAAAATGCGTCGAACCGCGAGCATTGTGATTTTTGTCACACATTTATAAAAAGAACGTAATTGACTCGTTTCCGCGTGAGCAAACTCAGTTTTTTGCGCATTGACATTTCTAATTTCTCATATTTATCAACTCTTATTGTACGATCTAATGCTTGTATTTTCGTCGACAAAAATTCAACTGCGCGAGTATATGTTTCATTGAAGTCCTACGCATCGCACACAAAGATTATGAAGCGTGCAAACGCGTATTACTGTGGATTATGTAACGAATATTTCTTTAAAGTAATATCTATATATTTTTTTAATTTGATCATAAAAAAATCTTCCCAAAATATTTTCCTCAGCTAATTTTTCGAATAATTAATTTCTCGAAAATCTGTCGAAAGCTATGTGGTACTCATTTATAGATATTCGTCATGGATTTAAGGGCGTACCATGGAATTTTTTTCGGGGGGAGGGGTTTCTATCAACCCAGGGAATGCCAATCGGAATGAGGAGAAAAAAGGGAGGAGGGGGAGATTTTGCTATTGTATTGAAAAGAACATCACTACACTAATTTTGTTGTTGTGACATTTATAACATCAATTTTTAACGTCAATGAATTCCATTTGAATCTTTTTACAGTTAATATAATGCTTTCTCGTACCTTATTTTAAAGAGGGAGAATGTTACGTTTTGCACATAATGTAACTTTTATTTATTTTTTTAAAAACAGTTTTTTTAAAGCAGGACAATACAATTACTACAAGCAGAATTTAATTCTTTAATATTGTTATTGTATGCTCGAACTAACAGAAGTATTAAAATTACTTATATGATCTTATAACGAGGAGAAAAGAATATTTTATATAATAAAATAAATTCACATAAAGTCAAAAATAAAGTTGTATGTTTTTACAGTTAAAAATGAAAAAGAGGAATTCAGCAGAGTATATTAATTGGCTAATTCAAAATGAAATATTCTCATTAATAAAGCAGTGAAAACTTAAATCTCCCCCCTCCCCCTCAGATACATCCATGAGGATATTTTAAAACAAAATTTCTCTATAATAATATTTTCTATAATAAAGTAAACTTTCTATAAAAACAAATGAAGTAAGTTTATGACAATAAACGATTAAAAATTATCTGTCTTACGTCAGAGATTAATGATAAAATATATTTTTCCTAAAAATTATTTTATTATATCTTGTAATTAACAGGTTGTAAGTTACTTTAAAAACATTTGTTAAAATACCTCGGATTAAGTAAGTATAATCTGTATCTAAGAACAGTTTTTTGTTATTAAGATTCAAAATGCCCAAAATATCTTCATTTTTGTTTAATTTAACGAATTAGGCTGATACACTGCCAGTATTAAAAATCTATTCGTTTATGTTACATGTACTGTAGATTTTCAGTATTGACAGTGTATATCGGAACATGGGGCTTTAATTATTCGTTTAAATTAAATCCATAAAGTTCACCAAAGGCATGATAAATATAAGGTTGTACGAAAATATGCGTTCTACACGGAAAAACTTTAGTAACGATTGACAGGAAGAAGTTGCATGCCGCGAGGTGAAGGTAAGAGGACTAGCGCAAGAGGACGAGGAAAAACAACGTGAACTAGAGATAGGGAGAGGAGGGGGGAGGAGAGAGAGAGAGAGAGAGAGAGAGAGAGAGAGAGAGAGAGAGAGAGAGAGA
>NW_017259369.1:176678-177281 GCF_001594045.1 Atta colombica
GCGTTCTTATTTGACCCCGGGCCTATTGCGCGAGTTAGCGGACAGCCGCGATCAGTTGGGGTCACGCAAGTCGCCACCCCAATTCGTCTAATAGGGACAAATATCATAATTGTTGTCTCTTCTTCGCTAAGTATCCAAATAGATTGATGCTCTGTTACTAGCTTACGATGCTGCTATGCATTCATGTCTCACATACTCATCATGAGAGAGAGAGAGAGAGAGAGAGAGAGAGAGAGAGAGAGAGAGAGAGAGAGAGAGAGAGTCTTGCATAATTTCTTATACTAATATATAGTAGGAATAGCAAAAAGAATTGAGCATTCTATTACATAATTGTTGAAATATTTTTCGAAACTTTTTATTATTATTGACATATATTTTTCATTTATGAAAATAAAAAAGCCATTTCAGCAAAATTGTGATTTTTATCTAAATTTTTACTTTTATTAATACAAACTAAAACTGTCCTACCATACATTGAATGGATAACATGTGTCTTTAGAAATATGTACGCAATCGGTTTTGAAAGTACACACACACACACACACACACACACACACACACACACACACACACACACACACACACACACACACACACACACAC
>NW_017259369.1:178271-185130 GCF_001594045.1 Atta colombica
ATATATATATTTATATACATATTGTATATGTAATAATAATAACAACTAATTATTTTTAAGCTTAATCGATTCGTCCCAAACACATTGAAATTATGCGTGTTTCTATTTGTCTTGTCCAAAAAAACAATTGTAAAATTAATAGTGACAGTAGTATGTACATTACGAAAATAAAGAAAAATATTAAATAATGTTACGTTAGCTGTGTCAAACAATAAAAACATTACATAAGCATTTGAAAAATGAAGAAAAGCTTAGAGAGTCCAAAAGTTGTCTGCACAAATTTTCCGTTTACGACGTAAAAAGTTTGCAGAAAGATGAGAAACTTGCGCGTGAGTGAAATAAGGTCTAAACTGTTCTTAATTTTTAAAATATATGTGTAGCACTTTCATTGAGTTTGACGTAAAATTTGATGGAGTAAGCTGTTCAATATTCTATTTTATTCCATTTTCAAAACACACACTTCCAAAACATTCTTACTAATTTTGCAATATTATTTCTCACACAACTAACGAATAGAAATGCGTTTGGCGCGTTAATCTCAATGTGTTTGGGACGAATAAGGCTTAAGAATAATAATCAGTTACTTTTGTACCCAGTTGTTAACATAAGTTTTAAAAACTTAATTTCATTACTTTCAGAACAAACATACGCGTATTAACATTGTTCAGAGTCGTGTATTTATCGTTTTACGTATATTAAATAAAATTTATAGTGTACTTGCTTACACGACATATATACAATAGCTCTTGCAGCTTCTTTGCAAACACTTCTGTATCATGATCATGCATTACAAATTATATATAAAGATAAGAAGAAAAATAAGAAAAATGATCAGTAAGTAACTATCGTTCAATTTGGTGCATTTGTTCAACGGAACATCTTCCGCGATTACGAATCGGATAAACTTGGCGTGGGCGAGCGAAACGCAGATATCCATTTGACCCGCGTCTCGACGGTATATTTATCCACCTAACTAAGGTCTGCGGTGTCAACACGAGTCAACAGTGGTCAATAAGCGATCAAGTGGCTCCACGGCCCACGCTGATCGTCACATATTTCTCTGACGTTCCTTGTCTTCGTTATCAAAAAATCACTGCCGAACGGAAGATCGGAAAATTTCCTCCTTGGAACAGTAGAAAATTGTAGATTCTTTTTTTGCGTATTTGTCCTTACGTAATCTCAAAATTATACACATCTCAATATTATACGTATAACAAAATTATATAGTATATAATATATAGTATATAATACATTGCTATTACACTGTTGAAAAATTTGTCAAATAATATAATACATTTCACATGTCTTAAATGATTCACTCAAATTTTTGTATTCTTTTAACATAAGAATACGTTAGAAAACAACAATATAAATATTGTATAAAAAAAATGATCAAAAAAGATAATGCTGGCACAATTTGTAAACAAACTGTGATGGAAATATTTTTTAATTTATAATTAATATTTATGATATGTTAATATATATATATTAATAATGTATTTCATATATTTATCTTAAAATTTACATTTTAAAACGCATTATTAAATAAAAGTGATTTTTATGTTACTTGTTCACTTCATTACTTATTCATTGTGTCATTTCGATACTAAGAAATGTTGAATATTAGTTTAACATAAAATCTTTAAGTAACCTGCACATTATGTTAAATTAATAATACTCTAATATTAAAAAATGTTAAAAAATTCAATATAAACTGTCAATAAGAACGTGAATGTGAATCGTTTCCAACACAAATACACAATGTTTTTTTATTGTGTACTAATACTACTAATACAAAAATCATACGTTATACGGGAAAAAATCTATATAAAAGTTACGATTCAAACGAATACGTCTTTTGGAATTACATATTCTTCATTTGAGAGCTTTTAATACAAAATGATTGTTTCGCAAAGATGCTCTATCTAACGTTCGTGAGGATTTAAGATGTTTAAGAACATCAGTGGGGCAGAGCCGCTCGTCGATTTCTCGCGGCTTCAACCGTATACGACTTAACCTCGCGGCTCGGTGTCAACGGTTCATATTAATTCAGTCGAATTAATCGTCAGTGTCGCGTCGCGCGAGGCATAACCCTGCTCCGCAGCACGGATTTATTGAATCAACCGGTCGAATGGTTCATCAGTTGTGTCATCGAGCTCCGTTACTTATAATAAGATAACTCTTATAAACATGTTCTTAAATACATCAATCCCAATGCTATCGATAACTTTTCTTTAAAAGATGAAAAAGATGAAAATACTTGTGTAATATTTACTAAAATATTAGTAAATATTTCATGCCATCGTCTTTTAATATAAATGTTTTTTTTTGTTAAAAACTTTTTTTATTATACAAATATAAAAACAATAATAACAATACGATGAAAAATTATTAAAATGATTACGAAATAAATATAGATTAATTGTGATATGAGAATATAAATACGATAGTTTAATTGTTGAGACAAATATTAAAGCTTTCCGCGGACGCGGGTCAAAGACCGTATGCGTATTACTAATAATACTAACATATTACTAATTGTAAGATACGTAATTGGAGTACATCGTGGACGAGGATTTTGCGATTTCGCTGAGTCTTGGTGTGCATAGTGTAAACACACAGTGGCAGATATCGGTAAACCGCAGCATAATAGATCGTATAATATATCGTGTTTTGCATAAGCGATCAGAGGAACAAATACACGTTAGGTTTCACGAAGAGTAACGGGAGGGCGGTTAAGGGCGGTCGAATAAGGGAGAAGAATATCGTGCAAAAGAAGAGGCTCTGATCGCAGCTGCCAAATCCCACGATCCCATCGCCAATTCATCAATGATTCACCCAGCTAAAAGTACTCGGCGCGGTGCGGCGTAGCGCGATCGTCACGAAACCATAACTCGCTAGACTACGACCAGTGACGTTTTTCTCAGAGATCGCATGGTGGAAGGTAAAGGAACTCGTCACGATCTTTGCAGTCACGACTTCCAGGTTTGTTTGAATGATTCCCGAAATCCGATTATTTTTCGCGTGTATCGTGGAAGATAAAGAAAAAGGCAATTCTATCAAAATTGTCGTGATGAATTATCAATTTTACCGGTAATACAAATCTGTCGATATTTCGGAGATTACCAAGAACCATGATACATAATGATATTATACTTATATAATAAAGTACTCGTGTAATACAAGTGATAGTCCCGTTTGTAGTCCCGTTCAAAATGTAATTATATTTGTTCTTTTTTCTGCGCTGCAAAATCGTATTTATCATGAATATTGCACAGAAATATTTTGACGTGAAAATCATCAGATGACTAGATGTCATGTATTTCAGGTTTTGAAATTGCCAAACACTTTTCTCTTCTATTAATCTTCCATCAATCGAGATGTTTGTGAAAAGAAGATCGATTTATGTATTATGTATATAGAGAGGAATGTTCAGCGAACGATCGATTCCGTTGTTATATTAATCCAAGTCTGACAATGAGATGCAGCGCAACCACGTTCCGAGTTTCGTGATCGACGAGCCTTAAACTAAATAGATTAACCGGTCCGAGTATCGTCCTGCACAGCAACCTCTTCTCTCAAACGGCCGAAAATCAACGACGACAACGTGCTACGAGGTTACATGGTAGACGAACCACGTGGGGGAGGGGAGATACTAAGCCGGACCTATTTGGTTAAGAAGCTAATCTCTCACGGTCTTTCCTCTTCCCTCGTTTTGCCTCGCCGTCTACCCGACCACGGAAGGAATGCGCGTACACGCGTCGTGACGCGGGATGTCGGTGAGATTCTCACGTGACAGCTCAAGCTGGACCAGATCCTTTTTCTCTTGCGTGTAGGAGACTCTCTCTCTCTCTCTCTCTCTCTCTCTCTCTCCCCCTCTCTCTCTCAGTTCGTTTCGCCGAGTGATTCTTTTACTCAGCATAGGAAGGCAGATTGGTGCTCATCCTACCGCGATGATCCCATTCGGTACATCCGGAGCTCGATTATCACGAGTTTACTGCACGACAGTCGTCCGTAGGCATAGCTGCGCGGTTACCAGTCTCGAATCCGTGGAATCCCTTCACCTGCGAGATCAGATCTGATCGCGTTATAAAGTGGAGGAATTGTGAGATTTAAGAGAAGACTTACATGACATGCAATTCGACACGTTTTTAAATAATTTAATACGTATTAATATGTCGTAATACTTATTTGCTAATGAATAATGATGATAATAAGTTACTTTTCAAAAATGGCTTTTCCAACCTTAACTTTTAGTTATTGTTAACGTCACAAAAAATTGGAATCATCAAATCGTTGTTATAAAAAGTAACTCTCACTTCCTGATTAAAAATATTGCGAGCATTAGCCAATAAATATGTTTTAACGATGTGTCACACATAAAATATCGATAGGATATGAAAAACTTATATCTACTAGTACAAATACAAACTAGTGACGACATTTTTAACGTTATCGACGATTGATTAATATGTGATATATTTTTCCCTGCGACATTTATTTAACAGTATATTTCTTTTATAAGGATAAGGAGAATTCAAGCTGCGTCAGTCGAGCAAAAAATTCTTTGATTTGACTCTCCATTACATCTACTGGCAGTTTTCATTCATATTCGCAGATCATCGATATCCCGAAAATAGTTTCATTCGTATCGGTTTGCAAACCGGTGCAAGCCTATCTCGATCATCATCTTAATACCGAAATTTCTCGGTGCGTTTTGAATAGTCGAGCGAACGTAATGTAAATACACGGTTGCTTCGTAGCGATTGGTTCACTTTCCCTATACTTTTCACCTTTTTCCGGTTTACCCTTCGAAAGAGATGGGATGTGTTGTGAATACGCTCCACTCGATACATCAATGCCATGAATGCGACAAACTAAATATTTGCGAGTAAGATTAGCCATCCTTTATCAAGTTAGCCGAACTTCTACCGCTTCCTGTTTTACTATTTTTTTTCTTTGTTCTTTTCTTTTCTTTTCTTTTGTTGCCTGTTTTGGCGATTTACTTTTGGCTTTCTTGACATTACTGTTTGTATCACACTTTCGAAATACTTTCACGTACAAACGTGCACCTATACATATACATACTTAATGAATTCAACAATAATTTGTAATGTATTTTATTTGATGGTTCCTTTTCATGTAGATCTCATGATGCACTTATATTATTTGATATGTCTATTCCGAGTTTAATAAAAGTTTTGCCTTTTAGTGTTTAATTGATTTAATGTTTAATTGATCAAAAGTATGAGAATTAGATATAATCGATCGATTTACAATGTTTAATTAATAATGACAATGTTGATGAAATTATTTGTCGATTAGTATATACAGTATAAAAAAAGTAATGACTATAATTTAATTTTTTTTTTAATTTATCGAATTATTAGAAGATATAAGGGAAAATATCAAGATTTCTCAACTACAATGATTTATAAAAAGCATTATTTTTTATAAGATTTGTAGTTGTCTCTCTCTCTCTCTCTCTCTCTCTCTCTCTCTCTCTCCCTTTCTCTGTGATATTTATTGTATATATTCTAGCTAGCATATAAGAATGCGATACTAGATCTTGCCATCGAACTCTTTTCCGATTAGGGAGATAATGGCTGCGTTAATCGGAAGGGTCGATCTTATTGCGCGTGAAAGCCGATTCAAGACCAAAACCAGGTGGTTTCTCGACAGTATAGTCTTCAAAGGGAATCTCGAAAGATCCTCAGTTGATTCCCAGCGATCAACCGGTAAAACGTTTGGCGCAAGAGAATAGTTCAAAAGAGTGGAAAATGCGATCCCGCATTTTTCGATAGTTGAAAAGGATTGTCACCTAGTGTTTGCTGTACAATTTTTTACCTGCAATGTAAGCACCATCTCAAAGACCACAGATCTAGATTTTTTACACATCTTCTTTCTTACGCATCAATCAAGAGATACTAAATTTGAAAGAAGTAGAATAGACAAAAAAAGTATCATTCATTAATATATTTACTATAAATTTATATTGTGTCATGAAATAATTTTTCCCAAATTTTAAAATTTATATTAATATACATTAAATCATGTTGTCCTTTTTGTTTAAAGTCTTTTAATAAGATGAACAAAATTTTTTTGTCTTTTTTGCGATTTTCTCCAAAACAATGCAAAAACGAGTAGATATATCTCTATTTTTTCTTTCTTACAATTACAATAGTTTATTGAGCCCCCCTACAAGTTCTTGAAGCTTTGACATTCCAAACATTATGTGTTTGGATATTATTTAATATCTTAAATTAATTAATAAAATCCATGATTATGTTATAATTCTTATTCTATTATTTTATGAAACATTTGATTCGATCTGAATTAATTTAGATTATATAATAATTTAGATTATCTAAATAAATACGTTCCCAACCTGAGTAGCAATAAATATTGTACAACATATTAATCTACAATCGAGTAAAGATATGTTATAACTATAAGATTACGACAACCAATTAGAATGCAGTTTCGATAACAGCAATGTTGACTGTTTACTGTGATAGATAGACAGAAAATAGTTTTACTATTATTACTATGTGTTTGCTATTATATTATGAAATCGAATTTATAAATTTATTATATGCCTATTTAAAATTGACGACATGTAATGTCGGCGTGAACATGTGACAGCATTCTGATTGGTTGCACTCTTACGCATCATCTACAATAAACGAAGTAAGAAGTAAGAATAAGAAATTGACCAATCATATTCGACTATTCTTCTTATATTCGATTATGATTGGGCAATTTCTTCTTCGTGTAGACGACGTATGTTTTTCGTAGTTGTAAAAGATGAAGTTGAACCATCTTTCACAACCCCTTTACAACATATATCAACTTTATC
>NW_017259369.1:185230-188023 GCF_001594045.1 Atta colombica
AGTCGAAAAGTGTCTTGTACCATTTTGCAATTTTCGCAATATTTTTTTTTAATTATCCAATGAGCAAATTGTTTAAACTCGATATACTTATAAGACAACTTTAAGATCTCTTATATCTTTAAAAGTTCTTTAAGAAATATCTTCAAAATATTTCACAAAGAACACTGAAAGATATCTTAAAATTGTCTTATACAGCGCCATTTTATCCGTTTATTCGGCAATCTTTGGAAATTAATATCTTGTTAACTATTGCAAAATGGTAGAGAACTTTTTGATTCAGTTTTTTAGGAATATATCACTGATGATTAGTGGGAGTTATTTAAGATACATCCTGTACAACTGAAAAAAAAGACAATTGCATTTTATGAAAAAGTATCAGCAAAATTTCAAACGATGCAAAAGCTATTCTTGCTGGTTTCTAGGTACGTGGGATAATAGAAAAGAGGTGACGATCGAATTTCAATTCGGTTGCTTCTATCTTTGCCTCTTGCGCTGATGCAGTTACAAAGGGTTAAGTGCTTTCCGCCGTCCTTCCTCTCCATTTCTCTTCACCAAAAGGGTCGCCTTCCGTTTCCGGATTGGCGCAAGAGCTATGAGGTTGTTGAAGTAGGTATACATTGTCGTAGTAACCACTTGGGCACGTGGTGTTCGATGAAGAATCTCCAAAGATCCATTACTCCTCATGTAGAAGTATATATAAAGTATTATATTATAAAGTAGCTCTTATCCTAAGATCTCTGCGCTTTGCCGAAATGCAACATTATACATACTTTGTACCTTCCGATCCAAGATGATCAAAAAACGGACATGAGGTTCAGAGATGATAAAAAGTATATAAATGAAAGAAAATTAATTAATTAATTAAGTATTAATTTACGAATCAAAGAGAACTTAATAAGAGAACTACTTAAATAAATAATAAGCGATAAGTTGTTTGGAATAAATATGACATTATTGATTTAAAAAATGTTGATCTAAACGGAAGCGTGCAGATTCATATTACCAAATATATAGAAAACTTAAAATTCTAATGAAAATATGTTTAATACACCTAATGCTTGGAATAATATTTATTAAATGACACGTGTTTGTAGAAGGAAATAGCGACGTTTTCTATTTTTTTTGCGCACGTGTCGCAGAAATCAGCGTTATTCGACGACGGTATCTGAAAAAATAATGGCATTCTAATTATGTAAATCCCTTAGTTAGAGTCTGTCATGTGCGTCCGACAATGCAGTCGACGAGTCGACGAGATCTGGTCGCCTTATCAAAATACTCGAGAGAGAAACGTGCCGAGAGCACGTACTGTGTGCACATTGTTCCATTTGCCTTCGTCTTGTCGTGTTTGGATGGTTTGTTTAAAAAACTATGTCACGTGAATTCGACTCGTTAGCATATCATATATGAAAAAAATCTATTTGACGAAATAGATTTTTACAATTTAAATTTAAGCTTAAATTTTACAATTTTATCGTAATGTATCGTTCAAAAACATTTAACGAGATTTTGATTTGCGCTCTTTTCAATTTGCACACCTACAATTCTGAACTTTGCAATTTATTTATGTAACATTTTCTTGCATTTTTCTACAGTCTTTTGTTTTCCAAGATACAAAGAGAGATTACAATTATGAGCCATAAAAACTACGCTGATAAGATTAACGCATACAGATTGTGGAAAAATATACATATATAGGTTATTTTTCATTATATAAAAAAATATCTTTTTTTTTCGATCTGCGAATTATAAGGCTTTGTGTAAGAAATTGACGATACTTTCGATGGAATCTCGATAAATCACGGATCATACAAAAAGACTCTCGGTTCTGATAGTCGGCTGCTTCGCAGCGGAAAAAAGAAAAAAAAAGAAAAGAAAATTGAAGAGAGAAAGAGACATAAAAGAAAAAGGAGGAGATCGTTCTGTGGACAAAATGGGTCCTCATTTTGATATGGATGATTTTGCCGTAATGATCTACACAGAACGGTTAGCATCGAACTCCTGGTGAGCGCGAACCGACATCTGACAGACGCACACGCAGGTAGACTGCGGGAGATATACATGGTGCGCGAGTCACGTAATGAGCGTGTATATCACCATAAAATTGACTCTTTCGACACTGCGAAATTGCCGATCGATTAAAAGTTTCCGCGAGCAATTACGACTTGTCAAACCGAATCGAGCCGAGCTAAGCCGAGCTGAGACGAAACGCGACTTGCGACGATGCTGAATTGTAACAGGTTTTTGCATTAGAGTATTAGTTATGTCTTATTGACAACGTTTTTTTCCATTTCTCGTAAATGGAAAAAATGGTGTTTATGAAGTAACAACGTCATGCCACGCAATATAAAGTCATCGGAAGTAATGATCTAATTTCGTTCGTTTATTTCATTTTGCTTGCAGAAAATATAATACAGGTGAAAGAATAAACCTGAAGAATAGATTTTGAAGAAGGAAGATACAGGAAAGATACAGTATAAGATCATAAGATCTTAATTTAAGAATGATTCTTTACAGCTTTGTCTACATATATTGATAACTTATTAATTAATTGTCATTGGACTTTTATTGAATTTGTGATTATTATATTATAATTATGCGTTCTCAGTTAATTCACTTACTCAACAGATTTTGTTAAGGATTATTTAAACGTACTTAATTTACAACAATTAGGATAAGAATTAATGTTATGATTGTACTGTGGATAATTTAAAAAAGAAGATCGAAACATGTTTATTTACCATTACATAGTTTATTTACAATATACAAACAATTTTTAATAAATAAATATATATA
>NW_017259369.1:188138-201034 GCF_001594045.1 Atta colombica
GTAATTTTACTTTTTTTTTTATTCTCTCCTCTCTGTACTGTTTTATATTACTTCTTCTTTATATTTATTGTATCTTCTTACATACATATACTTAAAATTAAAGTAAGAGTATATAGCATGTACTATATAGTAGATACGTACAATACACAAGTAGTAATAATTAAAGGTCACAATACTTAAAGGTAATGTCTACTGCAGATTAATACGCATATCTTTTACTTAGATAAATTTAATAATATATTATATACATATATTATCACTCAACGGAAATGAAATAAATTTTATTTTATATATGATATCCTAGAATCGAACAAATGATCATTCGATACACTTATATTTTTATATATAGTTAGTAAATTAAAAATACGCTAATAAGCATAAGAATTAAGAATGTAATTTATGATATATGAAAGATTTCAGGAGATTAATCCGAACTCCAATGCTGCTCTGTTCTAGAAAATAAATCGATTCGCGCATGCACTCGCGACATAGGGCTCCCGGGTTTAATACACGCGGCATATTTATAGTTGGTTTGTTAAAAATGTCAAAGATATATTGTGATACCGTGGTGCACGAATTAATATCTGTTATTTATCGACTTCGGTGGCGAACAGTGTCTGTAGCTCGCTCGATCGTTAATCGTAGGTACGCCTCGCGCAATCTAGCATAATTGCATCTACGGCGGAAGTGCACCCGTACAACTTAATTACACCGTGTAGAAAGTCGCACGAGAGGGAATCAACCGGATGTTGGATCGCATTACTCGGAAAAATTCGAGGACTGCAACAGCCGTTAGAGACTCAAGCGATTCGCCAGTCATGCGTTCTAATTAAGATCTCGCGGACACGATCGTTGATCGGATTGATATTCGGGTATTATATGATACTATTCATTCGCAATAATCGTACGTTGAGAGAGAGAGAGAGAGAGAGAGAGAGAGAGAGAGAGAGAGAGAGAATCTTTTTCAAACAACAGTCTAGAGATAACGTGATAACTATATTTCAAAAATGCAATAATTAGAATGCATTTGCATATTCATCTCACTGTAAAGTAGCACAATAATAATTTGATAGAGGCAAAACCAGGAATCTGTCGACAAGTCGTTCATGTTTCTATTTCTCACGCGATCGATTAGTTGTCTATGTCAGCCATTTTGTTAGTATTTTTAGTAAAGGTATACATGTATAAGCAATATTTTGAGATTATGCATTTGAACATAAAGAAATAAAAAGCATAAAGCATTATAACGAAGGAGAGCTAAAGAAGATAAACCCTTACGTAATTATATACTAAACCGTATTTTAGAACAATACAGAAAAAGATGTATACTCGTAAATGTTTGTCAAATTATTCTTGTCAAAATTCATATTACAGAATAGTATACAAATTGCACTTAAAAATTCGAAAGATAATTGTATTACTCAAATAATACAAAGCAATAACTTGAAATCTTTCGAGAAAATTGAAACGACCGTTTCTTTTCTCCTCTCTCTTTCTCTCTTTCTCTCTCTCTCTCTCTCTCTCTCTCTCTCTCTCTCTTTCTCTGTCATTCGCTCTCTCTTCCTCGTCTCTCAGACACTAATTTCTTGACGCAACTTAGATTGATAGAGATGATTACTGTTGAACGAATGACCAATGATAACGTTTTTTGCAAGCATTAACCATATCAATCTCGCGAAGGCGAGATGAGAACTTATCACGGATAACACGATGCAACATTGATGAAAGGAGGAACCGCCGATGGAACGGAAGAAGAAGAATCAAACGGCGGAGTCGAAAACCGGCTGTTCCGCAAGAGCCAATTACAATCCAACTTGGCGTGTAAAAGGCAATCCTATTTGCATAACGCGTCGCGCGATTACCGTCACGAGACTACGATATCTCCATTACAAGTATAGCCCTTTTCTTCTTTCTTTCCGCCTTCTTCTTTTCTGTCGTTCTCTGGGGGCCGTAGATCAGGCAGACCCTGCTGGAGCCTTATATGCTCGCGAGATATATATTTATCAGGATCGATGAGGCAAAGACGCGATATAAATGAAGTTTCAAAAAAAGTATAAGATATTATATATTGCGCTATAGATATGATAGAAAAAGTTATAGAATTTTATATTCCGTTTGTCATACATTTTTATTTTCTTAATTTATAATATTATTTATAATAACATTTTATTTATTGACAGAAATTATATTTTGTCGCATATAATTGTATAATAACATTTTGTAATATTTATACGTATAAAAAATATACAATTCTAAAAGAAATTATTAAAATTTTTTCGAAATTGATACTTTGTTAAATCATGTTTAATTGTCAAGTATTTGTATTGATTAGTAAATCCTCTGTATATAGAATCCTGGATAATATACCTTTGCTTTTTTGCACACTTTCCGGTTCTTCTCACCAGAATCATCTCTTCGCGACGGGCGGTCATTGGGGTCTCGTTCCTTATGATGGCATTTATTCTGAGACCTGGCGTACGATCAATGCGAACCACGCTCACGTGCAGAGCTACGCTAATTGCAAACAGATTTATTGACTGGACGATTCTCTTGGAATTTAATACGATTTTATGTGTTCGTCGATGACCATCCAAGCAATGGGCTTATGTATCTATTATTATTAATGCACTATATTCCCATGTAAATTTTGAATTTATTAATAATAAGTTTTTGTATTATAAGTATTGTCTTTCTATTATTATTGCCTCTGCAAGTATTCAGTTAAGCAAAGTCTCTATACATTACATTTTTTGCAAGCATTAAATGTTCCATAATAAAATTACATTTTATCCACTTTTCTGAATCTGATTTCAATTTGTTTCTCTAACTAGTACTATTTGTTATGTTTTAAATTACATATTAGACTGGCAAAGTAAAACTCTCTCTCTCTCTGTCTCTCTCTCTCTCTCTGTCTCTCTCTCTCTCTCTCTCTCTCTCTCTCTCTCTCTCTCTCTCTCTCTCTATCGCTCTCTCTCTCTGTAGATGTGTATGTATACAAATAATTTGTCATATATATCTTAATACTTTATACATTTGTGGATCTGTAAATACTACGTAGCAATGACGAATGGAAGGGGAAGGGCACGCGAAATACAGATCTTCGGTGGGAGGACATTAATCGGAGTCTGGAAGACATGGTGAAGAGAGAGGAATGGTATGTGCACGAGACAAAGCGAGATAGAAAAGAAAGAGAAAAGAAAAAGAGAGAAATGAACATTAGCGTCTTTGATGTGCCGCAAGTCTCGAGATAGGCCTTCTCATACCTCGACGATTCATAGCTTGTCACTCAACTTACACATGGACGAAACATCGAACTGTGCAACTCAGACATTACACTTTTTATTTTAAGATTTTCAGTGTTTGCTAGTATTTAGATGAAATTATCTAGATAATTTATGATGAAATGACTTTATCTTGTCTTTATTAGAATATATATTATTTTCATCTCTATTTTAGATAAAAAAGTGTTATCTTTTTTATATTATTTAAAATTAAGATCTAATTATCTAGATAATTTTATCTTTAAAAAAGATAATACTTTTTTAATCTAAAATAGATGATAATAGAATATATTATATATATTATATAATATAATGAATAGAGATAATATACATATATTCTAATAAGATGAAGCCATTTTATATAGATTATCTAGATAATTTCATTTAGACACTAGAAAACGTTGAAGACTATCGTTAAGAGGGAGCGGAAGAGAGAGAGAGAGAGAGAGAGAGAGAGAGAACTCCGCTTCTTATTGTAATATACTTATGCATTTATGATAATGATCCAATCCTTGTTATGGGACAAATATATGTAACAAGAAAAATAAAAGATTACATATTTTGTAATAATATTAAAATTAATATTATTTAATTTTCATAATTATAAGAGAAATAAATGATTCACATAAATCCTGTGTTTTTTGTACTTTTATATAGATTAAACAATATATATGTTTATATAATAATATATAAAACTGTGTACTTGTTATATATCTCATGTTTTTATTACGTACAAATTTTTTTAAAAACTGCTTTATAATACGGTTTTGTAATACAAATTCTTTAAAAATTGCTATTTGTAGTTTGTAAACGACTGTGATCGTTTGAGAATAATACTCAGCACCATTAATTCAAAAGGATATTGAAGGAACTTGTTATTTCATTGTCAACACAAAATGAAAAAATTTTCATTGTTATTTTTACTTTATATAATATTTTATATTATATAATATATGTAAGTTTTTGATATATTATTGATATATTATTGAACATTATCAGGCTGTTTATAAGAAATGTAATATTTTTAAAGTTTAAATTAAAATATTTCATTAATTATTTTTAATTATTTAAGAATAATCTAGTATTTTTCATATCACGTATCATATAACGCGCTTTGTCAAATCGCGTTTTATCATTGCAATTCTACCGTTATCTTCCATCAGTCTTTTTCTGCTCTAGAAAGCTATCTTGCTACGTGAAATTTCGCTCAAAACTTGAAATTCTCCTATGTATTTTATGCTCCTTTTTAAAATAGTAGAAATAACGTTTTTATGTATAAGTAGAAAGCGAGCGATTATCAATAAGTTGTACAAGTAACAGATTGATAATTGGGTCGTAATAAATTAATTATCCAGGTAACGAGACCAAAACAAGGATTAGCGTAATAATAAAAGAAACTTCAATAGAGTCTTAAATATAAAACTTCAATGCTCACTTTGCGTGGCATGAAAGAAAAGATCGAGACAGAATGATCAAAAAGAATCGAGAAGCGATGAGAGAACGAAGAGAGAAGAGGATACTTGGCATATACAGGGTACGTATAACTATGCTCACGTGCATATGTGTGAGAGGCAGAATTCTCTTTTTCTATCTTTAAGGAAACTACCTCCGTTCGAGCCGAAGGCTGAAAGTTGAAAGACGCGGCACGGGTCTCCTTCGTCAGGGATATAAGGTTACTTGTGGGAAAGACGCTTATGTCTTATTATGGCTTGTTTTGAGCCCTTCCAACTCTTTAGTACTATAATTACGTGATTATTGATAAGTCGATCAGGTTACCGTCGTGCGAACCTCCTTTCTGATGTGCACAATGTCCTTACCAGGCCGTAAGCTTGCCGTGCGTTTGTCAACGGAACAATGAGGTAGGAAATATTGTTCGTTGTCGGTGGCAATGACCAAAACGGATATTTTCATTTCGTTGCCAGTTAGATTGGATTAATACAACACATAACAGGTTGAATTAATATTACACATAGCCTTACGAATTGAAAGTTAAAGTATATATATATTGGTCTTAGATAGAAAAAAAGAATAAAAGAATAACTGATGATAGTAATCAGCGATATAGAGGATAAATTGAGCCATCGTATTCGAGTGCGGCTAACTAAAAGGGATCCCTCAGCTCTTTAATATGTACCAGAAATGTACCGCCCCATTGTTTCTATTGAGTCAGATCAGATATCTATCGATCACAAAGGATCAATAGTACTATTAACAAATTGAATTGTATAATGGATCTAAGCAAATGCCTACAAGTGTTGCATCCCGAAAGTATTGTCATGTATATGATATATTTATTGATTCGTTCATCTTTCTGTAATATCTAAAGAAAATATTAAAGAGAATATTCTCACTCTCCAATATCCTCTCCCCCCTCCTCCCCTTAACTCCCAAAGACTTTGGCGATCTCGTGTTAATGATCGTGTAATATTAGATCTGTTCAGGTTGCTTGTGTTTTTTGCACTTAGCATCTTTATTTTTATCTCTCCGATGGCCGACGAATGTATTTTAATTTTTAATTTTAATTTTTATTCAATTCTTATCTACATTGTAAGTATTGTTTACATTTTTGTTTAGATATATATATCATTTGATGACTTCATAAATTTTACTCTTCTGACTCTACTTTTTTGCCATTGAACGAGAAAAAAATAGGTCATTTTGGATTTGTGTTAACGATTTATAACGAAGAATATGCATTGATTATACTTTCAATTTTAGTTTTGTAATACATCTTAGTCTTTGGTGTGACTTTTGGTTTTATCTTTTACATTATGATTATGAATGACTCTAACGTTTTCTTTCATTTTGATGTCTTTATAAATTTACTATATCTACTTTTAATGTTTTAATTCTCTTTTAATTCTTTTTTATTTGTAATCTAATGGCTGATGAAGACTAAGTAAAATTGAAACATACCTACCATATATTGTACATCATTAAAAGACTAGTTTTAAATTATTCGTTTGACATTTTAAGATAATTTTAAATTTTGACTTAAAAATTTGCTCATGTATTGACCTCTCTATCATTTTTATTGTCTTGCATTGCAATGTTGAGCTCCAAATTTGTTGACAGTTGTTCGAATATATAAGTACATATTTATCTTCTTTTAAGTGCAAAATTTTTTGGGGATTTCAACATACCTACTATTTCTATTATCACCGAAGAAAATTATCGTATCAAATTGGACGAATAAAGATAAATGGTGTTTTGTATAATCTTTTTTGTTGGATGTTTATCCAGCTTGGTGTATGTTTCGTCCAAAAAAGGATCTCTATCTTTATCCTGTAATCTGAAGTGTTCATGAATACTGTCGCATTGCCTTTTGTCCGCTGGAAGTACGATGATGTCTTTGTCCTTGTTTAGTTCCCGAAATGCCAGCCGCTCTTCTCTGGTAATGTTGGATTCTGAAGGCTTGCGGAGGATATTAGCTACTTGTGTTCATATGTTGTCTGCTTGCTCTGCAGCAGAGAGATTATAGATGATTTGACTAATAATTTCTTCTTTTGGAAGTCACTGCAAAATTGGATCTCTTGACTAATGTAGATATAGTAATGAGGATTAAGTTTTATTAAACATGTTTTTAACACCATATGGAGTAAAATCGGTTGAAGGCGTTTATGTGGATTCGGGACGTTGTATTTCTGCTTTTATCCTTCTGTGCACTATGTGTAGATGATCCAGATTTGTTCGTACGTAATGCGATCTAGGGTTTGTCAAATGTCTTGTTGCAATACGGAAGAGAGCAGGAGGTGTTTTGATTAAAAGATTGATAAAAAAATATTAAGCAAAATTATCTTTGCACGAAGGTGCCTTATATGTCAGCAATGGCTTTGCTTATGTAATTACATCATCAAAATAATGACTTCAAAAGTATATTTAAGATTTTATAATAGAAAAACAAAAATTCTGTATAAAGATGTTTAAAGACATTTGGATTTTTATATAGATTGAAACATTTAATACTTTTCATTACTGAGAGTATATGTTCGATGTAGATACTTCACACTCTTTCATAAGATAGATATATATATATATAAGATATATATAAGATGTGAATCCTTAAAAAAAGATATCAAGATTTAAGTTTGTAACTTTTATGTTTTCCTGATAAGATACGTAAACGGTAAACAATTAGTAATTATTTTTTTAGATAGAACGATTTTAATAAATGTTTATAAATATTTATGCAAATTTTTTTTATTTTGAACTTATCTTCTTCGTACTTATCGCATGATATTTTGCATTAATAACGCCAAATTCGCCATTGTAGATATTTACACGAGATATTTATTTGAAAAGAAACTAGTCTCTCAATACACGTCATTTGTCTCGCATATCCTAAGCATTTAATATTCATTACGTATATAAGAAGAAGTCCTACAAAAAGATCACGACATAATGGCGCCTGACTGAAATTTTCTTCGTCATCGAAAAACTGAGGAATAGCTGAGCGAGGATAGTGTCTTTCATAATATTCCTTTAAAAACTGTCTAGGCGTCGTTCCATTATGTATCTTGATACTTTTTCTTTTCAGAGCATGCTACACGGTTATCTTCGTTTGTTTGTTGCGTCATCGTCGTGTTCGTTTCGTAAGAGGAGCCAAGTGCCAAAACATTGATCCCGACCAATTAATTTCGCGTGCCGACGTTGATTAATGGGAAACGAAGATACAGAAGATCGGAAAGGATCTCGATGTATCGGTTGCGTTTTGCTACCTGCACGAAACAATTTCTCACTGCGGGTGGTAAAACCCAGGTAGCCCTTAATTATTGTATTTTTAACCAAGATCTCATAGATTCTTATCAATAAATCGATCTATAAAGCCTTCGCCATAAATTTCATTAACGGCGAATAATAATACAATCGTTTATCATATAAGTGTACTATAATTATTTCAGATTTATCGATCGGCTAATCGTTGAAAAACAAGGAAGACAATTATTTTTCTGTGTTCCAGTTCATAAATAGAATATCTATTTATGACTACAGAATAAAATAAAATAAAATAAAAAATTCTTGTTGTAGTTTAAGATTGGCCGAATATTTTCGTTTTTTGTTCATATTGATTGGATGACTAGTTTCTGAAAAAAAAAAATCATAAAATTAATTATTTTTCAAGATATTTTTTTATCTCAAAATCAATTGATTTAAATAAAAAAGGCTCAGAAACAAAAAATATCCATTTCAATCCAATTAAGCTTACAGAATTTTTTCGGAATTTTTATTCAAAATTTAGATTTTTTTAAACAAAAAATTATTTGTAACTCTTCAACGACCATTTAAAAAAATTAACTATGTATAGATGTTTCTCCGCAGAATAATATGAGGAATCGAATTAAATTATTTTCAGCTACTAGAACGTTGATTGGTTGGTTAATAAATTGAAACGGGAGTAATCCGCTCGCCTATCAACATTTTGAACAATATTTGCATTAAGCAACGTGAATGAATAAATGTAAATGATAAGTAATAAATAAGAACAAAAATGAAACTACATTTTGTCTTTTTTTACGATTTTTTTAAGCAAAAACGAACATATTTTTTTCTTAGTTTATCGATCCCCTACACGAAGTGGCTATTTAAATTCGAGACACCCTATATATTACATATATTGAAAAAATCTTTTAAAAATACAAATGTATACAAAAACATATATTATGTAATAAATTGTAAGAATGATGAGAAAAAGTAAATATATTTAAAGCTCTCTCTTGTTAACTAAGTTTCAAAAGAAGACGCGACAAGATTCGTTGATCAGGTGTCGGCGCGTTTGACACCTTCGCTCTATAGAAGCTCTTTCGGTTGATGTGTCATTTTTCCGCTCGCGTTCCCTTTTTTCTTCGTGATCGTGAGCACGGTAGCGCGATCACGTATACGTGATATACGCCTCGTCAGAGTCGGCTCTACGACGGGGCGGTGGTATCGTACAGCGGCATATAATGCGCGAGAAAGTCCTGCGGGGGCGGCCAGCGCGTCCAAAGGGGGTTGGCAGAGATGAAAGATGCCGCCTCTAGAAAATCCCACGGCGTAGTACTCCTTCTCCTCGCGGTCCCACACAATACAGTCTCGTGATGTGTGCTTCGACCAAGTCGAAGGAATCCGCTGTGCCGTGCCGACCACCCGCTGTCCGAGTTGTGACTTCATTTGATGCAATTCGGTCGGACTTTTTCCCCACTCAGCGTAACGCCGCAGCCGTCTTCCCGTAGGAGTTTTAAACACAGACGGTAATTTAATAACAGGTACAATATCGATTATGTGTTGGGAAGTGTTTTGTTTCCGCCAATTCTACATCGCGAAAATGTTTATATATACATTTTTGATGTTGAAAAATAAAAAGTAATAGAACATTTTTTTTTTATTTTCACGTTGAACCCTATTACTAACCTTTAATAATGTAGAAAATGCTCTTTATTCGCGCACTTTATATCTTACTCGATAATAAGTTACAATAGGACCTATTTTTTTTATTTATCGCTAAATGAATACGTATAATGCGAATACGAATGTATATTATGTTATGATATTGTGCATTTGATCAATTTAATATATCTATACTGTAATTTATTGTGAATAGTTTGTTATTCAAAAGGTACAATTTTATATACATTAAGCGATCAATAATTCGAGGTAAAGAAACGCTCGATAAAATCTACGTAATCTACGTAGTCTACGTAATCGGGATCTCCTTTATAGTTGTGTATGTGTGTATTTTTTTTTTCAAGTCAAGTAGACTTAGATCCATCGTGAGTCGCTGAGACACGTTTATCTGTTTTATCAACAGTGAGGCCACTACACTGCTGCTATCCGTCGAGAAGGAACAATGAGAAAGACAGGGGCTTCTCTTTTTCTCCGAGAAGGTCTGGTAGAACCGGCACAATGGGCCCAATGACTTGCTATAATTGCACGCTTGCGGCATAGCGCGGTCTACTGCCGGCTTCGTGTCATTTCGAGTGTCCGATCGCATTCACGTTGGAAGCAATGGATGGCGTGTACGAGGGACCACGCTACGTCTCGAATGCGCGCACTCTTTCTCATATCGACGATCTCTCTCCCGGAGAGGCTTTCGGTCTTCGCTCGCGACTTACGTCTGTTCTCGCGGAGAACCGGTGACACGCGATTATTTCGATACAAGCCGATCGAATATAAGCTGCATTCACTGTTACAGATAGTGTAGAGCACGAGATAAGAATCGTGAGCATACACGACTTTCAACTTTTAACATACATTCACTTATGCAGCAGGTGCTAGTGGCTACTAGATGTTGACTACAAGTATCTTGACGTAACGAGTGTTAAATGCGTCACAGATAGTTTATTGAGACGATTTAAACAGATTTCTTAAAGGACGGAAGGATTTCTTTAAAAACCAAATAGAGAGAAAGAAGAAGGATAATAAAAATAAACAATGATAATTAAGACAAGTATATATGTAGGTATCAAATAGGTAGAAAATTTGTTCTAAATTTTTTGAATTTAAGGAAATTTTTACATTTTGTAATTTTTATCTAAAATCTAGTGTGAAAAAGTGAAAGAATAATATGTACTATATGTATAAATAAGCATCATTTTACAATTGATTAATAATAGTACGACTGAAACAACATCGTTAAATGAATTTATATAAAAATAAAGTAATGTATTTAAAGTAATGTACGTATTGTGTAAATAATAGAAAAATAATAAAAATAAAACGATTTGATTTATCAATTCAACTAAACGAAAAAGTAGAATATTTTTGAAAGATCTTTTAAGCCTATTCTACAATGTGTTTTTTATTTTCTGTTTCTTGGTTTTTATTATTTTTTTACATCTTGTCTTTTTGCTTCTTATTCGGTTTTTTGTTTTATGTCGCCCAAGATAAAAGTTAATGAACTTTGAAAGAAATAAGAAATACGTAGCAAGAAATACAATTGTCGAGAAAACGGTTGCAAAGAAGAAACAAAGTAAAAGATAAAAAGCAAGAAACAGGACATAAAACATTGCACATTGTAGAATAGGGTTTACGTTTGCTAAAAAAAATGTTTTACATTATAGGTTAGTCTTATATTACTTTTAAAGTGATCTATTTCAATTGTCATACATTTTAAATAATAGATAATCACATTGAACTAAGATTAATCGAAAGGTGCATCACTAATATTTCGGAACATTGACAAATTTTTAACATTAATTCGATAAATAAATCTGTATTCATTTCTAGTCACAAGGACAAAACTGGCTAAGATGATTGTAGTCTGCGATCAAGAAATATGTCGTGCATACCAACTCTGACCGACGCATCAAGTCCAAGCATTGTGGACTTCAGACAGGTTTTTGGTGAGTTTTATTGGAGCGTGAGCGACTGTCACGCGTGTAATGGCGGCATTGTTGCGGCCTAAAGACGAAGAATGCTCTTCAAAACCCACATGACGCAACGTTCTCTTTGAAATATACTCTATACCCGAATCGTTCCGGCAAGTTTTCACTTGCATCAATCGCTACAATAATCGTCTCCACGTGTATACATAAAGAATGATCTGAAGTATTTGCTTCATCTGATAATTCCATTAGTTTACTGTAGCTTTTAAAGGCGAAACGGATCTTCTTTCTATACCTATTCGATATTTTTTTACAAAGAAATTAACTCGCGCGCGTGCAAAAATGTTTTTTATATGCCGATTTGATGGCAACTAATTTGGTCTGGTCGCAAGGTAAATGAAATGGTCCATGAAATGCAAATTAAAACGTTAATTGTATCCAATCTCTCATTTTAAGAAAAATAAATTTCCTTTATAGTATCATTACGATTAGACAAGTGATATATCGTATTTTGCATAATGGCAATATTTTGAATACTGGCAATAAAAAACTTAAAGTTTTTTATATATTTAATATATAATTTGAAGAAGTTCTTTTTATAAAGTTATTAATAAATTTTATAGCACCTAATATGTATGTCAAAGTCTTTATGATTCTTATATTAATATAAAGATCGAATCTATTTCTTCTTAACTTGTTTAATCTTAAAAGATCAAGTAAACTTTCTATTTTTTAACTTTCAATTCTCACTTTTCTTATAATATTATCATGTAAAAAATAGACAGATAAGCAAAATTTTTTACTTGCCTTTTTGTTTGTGTGTTTATACATATATAGTTATGTGACAATCTTAAATAATAAGAAATCAGTTCGAGATCTCGGATAGAGAAAAAAATTGACAAATCATATTTGCAAATAAAATTGTTCATGAACAACAAAGATTTCTAACACGCTGGATATAAGGCTAAAAATTAAGAAATGTTAAGAATAGCAATATTTTATCATATTCCATATTTAATGAAATTTTGTAGAATAGATCAGGTTGGTCAGAAAGTTTATTTTCTTTTAATATTATGCATAAATCTTTTTACAAAAATAATTTATACACAGTTTACATTATTGTAATAAAATTGTGAATTGATGACGTCATCTGATTGGTTTATTTGTCGAGTCGAAATATATAAAATTATACTTTAAGTGAATACACATAACCATTGCATCTTTCTATAAAAAATAAAAAACGTAGATGATTGATAGTGTTACGTTCTGGCATAAACAGATAATTGATTACTCATATATATATATATATATATAT
>NW_017259369.1:201148-201874 GCF_001594045.1 Atta colombica
TATATATATATACAGGCATGTTAAGAGATGGATTTATTAAATCGAGGTGTCTCTCTAAATCGATAATTCGATGTTACATCAATACGACGCACTTGACTTAAGAATGCGTTCGAGCTCGAGGTCGACGTGTTAAATGGCGTTATCAGTTGGTTGAAAGCGCTTCGATGGTTGAAGTTGATTGAGAGAGAGAGGAAGTCGTACGGACGAAATAACGCGAAAACGTCGACAGTCGCAAGATGTGAATATCGAGGGGTAACGGGGGAGGATAAAGAATCAGTGATAGAAGGGAGAACCCCCCGCAGCTGGTAAAGGGTTTACGCTCCGTCAGCCTTGCATACATGCCGCTCGTCTTTTCTTCCACGTGAGCTGGTATCGGGCGTGCAATCACACGGAGGATTAAGATGAAGACGGTGTGCGGGAAACACGTAAAGGACCCACCATCTTCACGGCGTTTGCCTTTATTTTCTTCATTGGATCATGAGAGAGCCGTTGACGGATTATTTTTGCGTACTTCTTTTATCTTCTCAATATGTCAGAGACTAAATAGAACAAACAATATATATCTTTAAAGTCCTTTTCCCTTTTGACATATATACTAAAAGTTATGTTTATGCTTATATTATAATATATACGAGTATATAATTATGTCATATATACGATATATATATATATATGTGTGTGTGTGTGTGTGTGTGTGTGTGTGTGTGTGTGTGTGTGTGTGTGTGT
>NW_017259369.1:201974-202299 GCF_001594045.1 Atta colombica
TGTCCATATATGAAAATATCAGATTTTATGACTTGTTTCAAAAATTACTATAATATCAATAATTTTTTGCCTCGGTAATCTAAAAGCTTAAGACGCTCGTTCAGAATACAAGAGATCCAAGTTCGACTCCCAGTAATATTTTTCGCAATAAATTTATTTACAGTTTTTCAACACATTAACATCATTCTAATATGATATCGGATCGAGCATCAAATTGTTAAAATTTATTTGTCAATTTAATTTGTGATATTATTACAGTAGTTTAATTATATTTATAAGTACGGAAAATCAATTCGGCACGCAGTTCGAACATATATGCATGTAT
>NW_017259369.1:202343-204329 GCF_001594045.1 Atta colombica
ATATATATAATTTATTGAATTATTTAAAGAATTAAAAATCCAGCTTTGACTATTATAAGCTTTTAATATTCTTATTTGTTGTATATACATATTACGATCTTAATAAATCATTTATTATTAATAAAACTTTTACTTGATATTAATGTATCTGTAAAATAATGTAAAGATAAATAGATATTGATATTTCTATTGTAAATAAATATATATTACTATTAAAGTTTACAATAAAAATCTGATGTTTCATTCTATAAGAGAGTGGTTAAAACTATCATCCGTGTTGCTTTAGCTGAAGTTAGGACATCAAAGAAATTATCAACTCCATCGGCAACAAAAAATAAACAATTAGATTTTATAATTTTGATAACATAGTTCTGTGATATTTATTTTAAAAAATTTATTTAAAAAATTGTGTCATTTATCTTAAAAGGTTTATTTAAAAAACATAAGTATTACATATGTCAGTATATAATAAAAGATAAGTACAAAGAAACGTAAGTGCAAAGAAATATTATATAAGTACAAAGTAAAAAAAATTATATATTTAAGAAAAATGGAATGTTAATTTTTTTTTATAAGTTTAAATTTTTTAAAATATAACTTATGTTTTAATAATTATTATACCAGTTATATAATTTTTGAAAATTATATTTACTGTAAGAATTTTTTTTCAAATGCTTTATTTACATATTTTGCAATTGTATTATTGACTGTGTAATATTTTATTATGAAACATTAATTAAGATATATATAGAAACAAAATAAATATGTTAGTGTATTAATCTATATAAATATATATTTTTTTTCGAAGAAGAAAAAAACAGTACGTTTTTTTTTATTTCTTGTTTATTTTTGTTCGGAATTAATAATAAAATAATGTATTCATATACATTTTTTAAATAAAATTGAATAAATTATTATAGAAAATCATTATTTTAATGATTTATTCAATTTTATTTCAAAAAATACATATGTATACATATATGTGAATACATTATTTTAAATAATTCTGTGAGAAAAAAAATTTAATCACAGATACAGAAAAAAATGGTATTTTGATCGTTTCTTAAATGATATTTCTATCGTTTCTTAAACGGCTTTTTATCAGAAGAAAAATATTTTCCTTAACGTTTTTCGAATGGACATTTTAACTAATCAGAAACGTTTTCGAGAGCCGAAATGTTTATAAAATATTTCAAAGAATTCATTTGTGAAACATTTTTTAAATGAATATGTGCTATCTGGGAGGTGTCTAAAGGATCCATTTAGAGTCGAAGGTATTGATGGCAGATCTGCACGGACAGTTTCATGAGTTATTTTTTCATCTTGACAAATTTTTCCTCTTAGGATCATCGTACAAAAAAGTCTTATCGTCTTTCTTTATTCCAAGATCGAGATGGAGTGAATCGTGATTTTTTCGACTTTGAAAAAATGACAAATGAAATGTTTACGTGAAATATTAATAAACATATCTATTATTGTTTCCTTAACATCTCGTCAGCAATGTCATTTATTAGGACATTTTACCAATTGTTTGATTTTATTTGTGATGATCTTTTATGACGTAGCAACATTTTTTTTTAATACTAACACTGAATTATATGATTGTTTATGTATATGTATATACAGGATGTTTCAGAAATAAGATAGAAGCCGCTGAGGGCGCATCATCGTCGTCGCTGTCGAGTGAGTCGCAATGGGCCGTGCTATGAATTCGAGTGATGCGACTTCACACACTTGGCTTATACGTTTCCTCTTTTAATTTAAACTATAGCGAATATCTCAAATATCAGACTTTTTTGTTCCCCTTGACTTATTCTACGCCCCCAATGCGGCTCCTATCTTATTTCTGAGACACCCTGTATATGTATGCATATATATATATATATTAGGTGTGGGAAAAAGTTCGTGGCGTTTTTCCTGTTAGATTATTAAAAAATTATTTAAAAAACGCCACGAACTTTTTCCCATACCTAATATATATATATA
>NW_017259369.1:204354-206303 GCF_001594045.1 Atta colombica
TATATATATATATAAATTATGTTCTATTAATTTCACAAAGCTTATAAAAAATATAAAATAAGAATTAAAAATTAGTTAAAATATCATAACTATAAATCAAACTATTAATTATAAATGATATGGAAATATATATAATTTAATCGAATCTTTATACTAGATATATGTACAACTATTTTAATGAAATTAAAAGAGGAGAAAGTGGTATTATGGCCAGTATATATTGTGTCCTCCTTTAATATCTTCGCTATTATATGTATAGCGAATCCTAATGATTACTTATAGAATTATTTATTTAGTAGCTTGTCGTTACAACATTACACTAATATACCAATATTCAATAGTTAGCACTTATTAAAACGCATTTTTACTTTCAAGTATTTCGAATGTTTCTAAAGTACATTTTAGCATATAATTACACCAGAGTTAGGTAAGTTAATGTTTTTTTAACCGAATAAAGTTAAAATTAATGACTTTATAAAATTAATAAAGTTAAGTTAAAAGTTGAAGGAATAAAAAATTAACTTAACGTAAGTTAAGTCAATATTGAATTAACTTAAATTTAAAAAAAAGTTAATTTTGAAAAAAATTATTTTTTAAATCAAAATGTCCTAAATTAAAAAAAATTTTTTTTTCTTAAAATGAGATTATATAACAATATAGATTATTAAGTAAATTAAATTTTTAATTTTTCTATTCACATGTGATATATTTGCATTAGACGCTGATGTGCTTAAAGCGCATGAGAATTAATGGCTTCGGCACACCAGCGCGATTTGCGACTTGCAGATAGCGAGATAGGTTTTTACTTTTTAATAAGTCTTAAGCCATAAGATATTGACCAATTACAATTGAATGCGAGAAGAATATTTGACTGTAATTGGTCAATTTTTTATGACTTAAGGCTTAAAACACCTATTGTAGATCCGGACTAAGGTTTATGGCATAAACCAATCAGAGGGCTGTATTAGTATCTTAAGAAATTACTTAAGATGGTCTTAAAATATGAACAGATTATGAATATATACTCTTAGTCTTATTATATCTTCTTATTTTTCTAAGATATTTAAAATAGATAAAAAAATTTTTTATCTTAAAGAAAGTTAAAAAGTTAACGTTTAAAAGAAACTTAATTAAGTTAAAATTTAATGCATTTAAAATTAACTGAGTTAAGTTAAAAAAAGTTATTAACTTTTTAACTTTTTTTTTTAATTTTTAGCGTTTTAAGTAGTTACTACCCAACCCCGAATTACACCTACTTCCTCATTTTTCTTAAACGTATTATCATATGAATATATGTTTGAATATATATTTTTGAGTGTGTTGTTTGTTATTTAACATTTTATTTGGTTGTATATATTTTGAGTTATGCAAATTTAAACAATAGCGTGACATTTTACTAATGTCTTCTATGCATATTGATCACGGCCTCTTTTTTGAGGTTTTCATATCAAAATAATTATTTGATAATTATTGTAGCTCTACTGTTAATCTATAGTTTATATTATGTTTATATTATGTTTATTTTTAGTACTGAGATTTTTAGCACTGAGCAGCTTATGTGCAAAAGTTATGTATGTATGTATATATATTTATTTGCATACATTCTAAATGTTTACTTTTTTGTTAACAACTGTTTTTTTTAAACAATTTTTGAGATCAATTTTTGAAATCTATATATTTTTGTAGATTACCATCCCTGTTTCTCTTCAAGTCATTATAAATGCAGCGTTACCAAATTTTTATAAATAATGTTCTATGTAATAAATGTTTTGTAACTTTGAGTTTAGAATCGATTAAACAACACTTTAATATAATCGTTAAGTTTTAAGTTTAAATTTTGATTATTAACTAAGTTATTGTATAAAATGTAAATGGAGGGTCGTAAAATTACCACCTCCTGTATATAAATATTTAAATGAAATACATATAAATAATACATTTATATATAT
>NW_017259369.1:206403-219372 GCF_001594045.1 Atta colombica
TTAAGAAAAAGTGGTATCTGTCATCTATTCTTTGAAAGTTGCAGAAATCATCTAGTTAAACTAGATATTTGTTACAGAATAAAATAACCTTCTTATAGGATTGTGTCTCATAAAACACAATTCTGATTATTAAAAGGATTTTTCTGGATGAAAGAATTCCTCAGCGACGTTCAAAGTATTGCCGACAATTTGTTCGATCTATGATCTCCATTTCTTGCTACTATCTATACAAAAGATCTTGCCGCACTGTTTTCGAAAATACGAAGAAAAATATTTATGGGATTTGGACGATACAATGAAAGCTCTTCCTGCGGCCATTAAGAGCGATTAGCGTGCTGGCGTGATATTGTCCTGCAGGGATATTATTCACATTATCCGATTTTGTTGCCTTGAACCTTTACGTTTCTTCTTCTACCTTTCGATTCCTGTGGCGTTTCTTCCGCTTTTTAGCTTCTTAGTTCCTCATGATTGGTTAAAGGAAAAAGGGTTGTCAGCCGGCTGGCCAAATATTTATCGTAATTAAGTCCTGGGAGAAGGATTTTTCACATAAAGTCCAGCTGAACACATCCGAGTGTCCGAGGGTATCCACATGAATTTTCGTTCTTCAATTGCGAGACTACATTATATGTCGTACCTCTTTTTTGTTGAATCAGAAACGAGATGGCTGCGAGCGACTGATTTCCTAACTGGCGATTCTGAACTCGACCGCTTGGAATAATAACATTGTGTATTGTGTCGGCGATTTCTTGTTCGCTCTGTTCGCTCTGATCCCCTTCAGAATGTTTCTTCACTTTTCCATACGACTGTGTGGATGCTATTCATCAACTTAAACCATATTTTTCAGAAAATGTCATCATACCTATGTAAAAAGAAATTGAAAAAATCAGTAGGAATAAATAAGATCCACGAATAACAAAGTCTGTTAACTTGAAATTGCTTTTAACTTAATTAATTTTTAATTTGAGACTATTATTTTCTGGAATTTATGAATTTTTTGATTGAGTACTGTATTGTTTTTAATATTTGGTATTGGGTACTTCCAAAAAAAAATAAATTTTGTAAGAATTAAAAGATTTTGTTCAAATAAAATCTATTTAAAATAATGGCGAAATTAACGCAATTTAACACGATTATTAATGATGTGTACCAATTATATAGAAATTAACATGTTGCGGTATTCTATTTGCGATACTATCGCTTATGTTATTATATTATCGCCTATATATTTGCCTTTATATTTGTGTATAGAAAAATAACAATTAAATATTTTGGCAAATGTTGCAACTGCCAGGTCATCTGGTGATATTGTCGGTAAAGATGATGGCATGAACACGACACACACATAAACGATATAAAAATTATAACGCCAATCATCTCTCCCTTTCTCCTCTCGCAATAATTACATACTCCCAGGAGTACGCGTGATGCGATGCACATGACAATTTTGGCACACCTGTCACATGCTTCAGTCCATGAATTAATCACCCTTTATGACATCTAAAAATATTGCGCATGCCATTCATAAGAACATAATTATATGTGCAGTATTGTATCCTAAAAAATAATATAAATAATAATGCGTCCAACAATAACATTTTCTAAAACCGCATTTCTAAATATACACATATAAGCAAAGTGTTTTATTACAAAATAATTACGGATATTTTTATAAAATTTCTATACGGTATATTTTGTAATCGCATTTAACTATGTTAATTTTGCGATTATTCAATTTTAAGTATAAATTTTATTTAAATAAAATCTTTTAATTCTTATAAAACTTGCATTTTTCGGAATCAATACGAAATATTAAACAATAAAGTTTTATAAAATTATACGATATATACTTTATATATATAGGAGAGTGTTATAAAGCATTAGCATTATTGCATGTAAAATGTCCAAATAAATCATTATAAATTTCTTATTTAAAATCAAAGAATTTAGAAGTAGAAGAGAGTATTAAACGTAACACTTAGTTGTTATAATACTTTTTTCTATAATTCTATAAAGAAAAAATAAATAATTATTGAATAATTATCGTTTTTGAAAATCATCACATATCTAATATTTTTTTTATAAAGGTGCGATAAATCAATTTTATCGTACAATGTTAGACATTCTCGACAAGAACGTAATAACTTTGCTGACAAAACGTTAGCATCGCATCAGTCGATTTACGAAAACGACTTTGTCGGATCAACTCGGAACGCGCTCGCCAGGCAAAATCATCGCGATCGGAAGATGATCGAAGAGGACAGCTCTAGCGGACAGTGGCATCGCAGTCATCGACTGCAGTCCCACATCCGTATAGTAAGAGTTGGCAGTTAAGATGGATCACCGCGCGGCATACGGTGTCGTCAAAGCTCCAATCCTGTTGCTGCGAGCGGATGACTTTATGTGCTTGTTGTTATGATTTTATTGTATTAAATCTAAAATGCGCGTTCTGCTAGAGTGATCTGACTCCGTCCGTCTGAAGACTCGTGTCGCTGAAAATATACAGATACGCAAGTATGTGTCTGTATTCTATTATTTGTATTCTAATTATATTAAAGTTATTAATATTAAATTTTTCTCTGTAAATCTCAAGATGAATGAAGAACTTAATCACCGCGAAAATATCGTTTTAAAAGAAACTATTATTTTAAAGTAAAATGCATTGCAATAATATTTCAAAGTATGCAGTATCTATACATTCAGTAATTTAATTATGCATTAGTATAACCTTAAATTAATAGATATAAATTAATATAAATACAAAACTATATACAAGAAATTTAACAAGTTGACGATTTGATTAAATGTTGATACAATGTACAAATGTAATCTAGATATAACAACAATTTCCAGTTGATTATTAATTGTCGATCGGTATCATCAATTTAAATTCGCATGAATGTCGCTGTGAATGTAGAATCGATCAAATTAGGGTGGTGAAAGCAACAGAAAGGATAATTCTCGAGTCAGAGGGTGTCTACCGATAGTAGCGGATAATGATCAATAGTAATTGATATAATGAGCGTTTCACGCCCCGATCGCTTTATCCATTGTAGCAATCTATTTCGTACCGTCATTAGCGTCTAGTGTTGATGAACGTTATATTGGTTGATATCGAAGTATATACTCGCGCGTGTAAGCTCATCAAGAGAGCATAGCTTCTTCTTTCCCCCCATCATTCTCACCCCTCAAAGAACACGCCATCGGTAGGTGAATTAAATCGTCATCTGTTCTTGCCCCGTAATGCTCCCTGATTGGTTTAATTAGGACTGTTGCGCGCTAATATGCAAATGCTTAGTCGACTAGATTATTGATACGTGATCATATCCAAGTGTCGAGAATAAATGTGGAAATGATACTGAAAGCACTATCATTACAAGACTTGATATAAATAAATTAATATACAATAGCTTGATAAAAAATTCTTTTTATTTAGTACCATAACTATTGACATATTGTAGCGATTGATATACAATATAACAGTAAGCAAGGAATGGTAAAAATTATTTTACTAATTGTACAATTTTTATTTACTTTAACACATTTATTGCTTGAGTAAAAAAAAACAGAAACTGCTGTACATTAAAAAAAAATACAATTAAGTTTTATATAAACAATATGATACAAATTTGGACCTGGATGAGAGTAAATTTCACTAAATAAGAGAATTCTTATATTTGATCAAAGCGGATTAATGCTAATAAACATCTTTATAAGAATATTGAATTAGATGTTAATAATGAGATTTTTAAAATTGCATATAATTTTATTGCGTTCAGTTTGCAGAATCAGATATAGGTATTTGTGCATACACATATATGAATACACACACACATATATATATATATATATGTATATTCAGTAAGCAAGAAACATTTTGGAACATTTCAATAACATTGCATAAATCAAAGAATGATAATGCCCGTGAGAGCCGAACACTGGCAATGGATGTATGCGTGTAATGAATTTATTCAATCAATATATAATATATAGACGTGCGGAGCCTTCTCAATATTGCAAAATAATCATTAAAATATGATTAAAAAATTATTAGGTCTTACAACTTAAAAATTGAAATTAAAAAACTGAATTATGAGACATGTGGCCGTGTCTTGTGATGTAGACATAAGACATTTTATAATAAAAGTACGCTTGGACATTATGATATCCAAGCATATTTTTATTATAATATTTTATTATAATATTTTGATTATAAAACCCCAAGTTAACTTTAACAAATTATTAGAAGCAAATTATAAACAAACATATATAATACATAATAACTAATAAATTATTAAATGTAGTTACATAAACGTAAAAACAAGTTGCTCAGAGAAAGTGTCAGTTCTATTTTTCGCTTTCATATGACTGACGCAATAAAAAAATTAAACAATATATAATATGTTGATAAAGCTGATAAGAAGAAGAAAGTATCAAGTAAATAAATTTATCCTTGTAAATAGAATATACCGTGTCGAGAGATGCCGTATCATTTTTAATGTTTAAGCCATTAATTTGTTTCTTTATGAAAATCATTTTAGAGTAATATTGCAGCAACGTTACACGACAATCAATCTTCTTATTTGAATTAAATAAAGTATAAAAAACTTTCAATTTTTCGTTATTAATATTGAAATACAAAATACAAATACTTTTATATCTCATAAAATACAGAATATGAAATATTTTTATGTGCTCCGCTGAAATACAAAATACAAGATACAATTATTTTACAAATACTATTTATCAGATAAAAGTATTTGAAATAAATGCCTAGCCTTGATAAGTATAAACTCACACGTTATTATTCACTTTAATATTGCCTCAATATTTGTCATGTCATGTTAAAAAACAAATACATGTCTTGCTTATATCTCAAAAAATTTTACGATTATATATCATGTTATAAGAATAACTCATGCTTTTGATTTAATTTAGAATTTAATAATAGGTTTTAAAACGTATTACGTACATGCATGCTAATTTTTTTAATGTAATAGTGATAAACAATATATCATTATTTTATCATTGCTAAACTAAAAACAATTTTATTTATCAATGCACGTTGATAACATGTGTTAATTTTTGTTAACTCTCGATAATCCTTCTATTACTTTATTCTACTTTTATATGAAGCACACATGATGCCACTTTTCTCCGATAGTTGTCGAAAATAATATACATATAAGTAATAAGTACATAGACTAAATTATATCATCATTCTTATATTATAAAATTAATTTAAACGATATAATTTTTCTTTTCTTCTTATTAATTATTAATATTCTTTTTTATTAAAATACATTAATCTTATAAATATGATTTTGATTTAAGAGAATTTAATTTAAAAGAATCTATAAAAAATAATTTATATAGAATCTTTGTAAATTATTAGTTTAATACAAAGTTATAATAGAAATATTATTTCAAAATTTTATGTTTTTTTCAGTTACGCAATTATTTTACTTTTTAAGTTAAAAGATATCACAAATAAATTTGTAGAATTTATAACAAGTACATATAAAATATATGTATAAGATAACTTTCAAGAAATATTATTTCTGAATAATGATTATCGAGTATGTACTTTAGATTGTAAATAGGGTGATCTTAAAAATGGAGATATTGATAGTGGTTCCCAGCATCTCTGCGGGGTCATTGATATCCAATGATCCGTTCATGATCTGCTCATTGTCGAAAAATAGTTCGCGTCAATTTTCTCACAGTTTCTTACCATAGTCTTGAAAATTCGTTGGATTGCAAACTTTTAATGAGTCACATTTATGAATTTTTTATAAGCTATTCTCGATTGTCGAATAGATAGCATTTATCTACAAATAAAAATGGCGTAACGTACAATAATATTCGTAATATTCCTAACGTACAAGACAAACAAATAAAGAAGATCATATTCCATCAAGATCATGGGTCTTTTGATCCTTAATAATTTTTACAATTTCTTATAGTTCAAGTAAGATAAAATGGTGAAATGATAAGACATCTTGATAGAGAATATGCTAGTAGGCTATTTAATAGGTGCTATTAAGTGATATAGATAAATTACTCAAAAGAGTTACCATTTTTTTAATATTCATAATGGAGCATATTTCCTATCAAGGCGTTTTACCTCGTTTTATTCTAAACATTAAATCTTAAACAAATTTGTTTTGAATAATATGTATCACAACTAATAAGAGAGAGTTATTAATATATCATTTTACAGTATTAATTAAATATAGAGTAAGACGGGGCTCCATCAATTTCAGTTTTAAAGTATCTAAATATGAAAATTTGAAACGGCAAACAATATCTTTTTGCAGCGACGTGTTTACACACAAAAATATACATTATATAATCACGATTACTTCTTCAGAACACAAGCACAACCTTTAAATATTCAATATGTGCTATTTAGAAACAAATATTATCGGAAGAAATGGACGAAAAAAACTCTATTTTATATGTTAAAATATTTTACATGGTCTTGATAAATAAGAATTTTTTGATCGGTATCAATTATGGTATTTATGTGAAATAAAAAACGAATATTTTACAAAGCTTTGAGTAAAGATTTTACAATAACTATAAAAATATAACAATAAAATATATGTGATATTTTCACCGATCTACACTGTTGGAAAATATGTGTCGAATTTAACATAAATTACATGTCTCAAACGGTTCACTCAACTGTTTGGGTTAATTTAGTGGGTTAACACAAGAAATATAAGATGTTAGAAAATCATATAAATATTATGTAAATATAAAAAGATAATATCAACATAGTTTGTAAACAAACAGTGAAAGCACATTTTTTTCAAAAAAATTAACATTTATGATATGTTTAATTAATCCCATTTTATTCATTCATCTTAGAATTTATGTTTTAAAATATTTTTACTTTTACGTTATTTGTTCACTCACTCATTAATTATATCATTTTGACACTAACAATAAGAAATATTGAATACCAATTTAATACCAAAACTTTAAACAACATAATCATATTATGCTAAATTAACATTTGAATATATTAAAAAATTTAACACTGACTATTAATTATTAACAAGAACGTATGTTTCCAACACAAATATATAATTTTTTTATTGTGCAGTTGAACACCGCGATTATTATCAGTAGATATCTTAATTGAATTAAATCAAGCTAATAACTGTCAAGTTAATAAGAGAACATCGGTTCTTTGATCATCTACTGCTTGATGCTGTTCCTCACGCCAATTTACGTTAGTTAATGGGGCTTCTCCTTTATTCACTAATTCAAGAAAAAAACATTTCTTATGACTTTTGTAACTTTTATGTGAGTACAGAATAGTCGTTTGTTATGTAATCTATTGCTAAAAACATCATTTAAGGAAGAATATACTACAGGAAACGATGAAAAACATTCTTATATAAGGATATTTTTTAAATCGCTTCCATTTCAAGCCGTTCTTAATTTTAACACGAAACAATGTATTAAAAAGTAGATATTGTCACAAAGTTACGTTTTTAAGGTAAATTCATCTAACATTAGAAATAATATCAATTTGTTTTCTCTTGAAAAAATAAAGTGCAGACGAAAGTCTAAGTTTCGTCGTATAAACGATTGCGAAATCGATTAAATAAGCAGCAAAAGTAGGTAGGAATAAAAGAACGATTAGAAATATCCCAGGTATGAAGAGGGAGTTGATTTTTGCGAATGCATTCGGAATCGGCCGTGCAAGATATATCCCATGGAGTCGAACCAGCGGGAAGCCAGGGCCGTGCAACAAGTGGTACCTAGAGTTAAGAGTTCCTTTCATACCGAATAAAATCGTCCGTTTCGAAATATCCCGCCGTGACATTTACGTACGTTTGGATATTGGATAAGCATTTGTGGAAACGAAAAATCAAACAAATCGTATTGCTCCCTACTTGTTCGCCACATTTTTAAGCATATTCAATATATAATAAGTCCTGTCAACTGAATAAAAGTTTCTTTGGCTAATAAACATTTACACGAGATTAATAAAGTTTCTTAATTATATGTCTGACATCTGGATCTTCACATTGCAGCCTAAGATTTCCATGTCTTTTAATTGAAATTGAATTATAATAAAATCTCAATTTCTCTTATTTAAATTACATACAATAAAATTCTAAAAGCAAACTTTAAATATCTGAAATATGAAAAATATCTCGGGGCGGACATTGTGAAAGTAATGTTTGAAAATTAGCTTCAGTGATTTTGCGGCATTTGCATTTTGTTTTCTGATTAATTGAGATACCAGTTTTCGAAGGATACAGATAAATAATATACAAATTTTTTATTTACTCGCTTTTGCCTGATTCGAATGGATTTGACTGCAATGTCATGACAGAAAATTATACACCGTGAATCTGACACTCTGATCCTGTCGATACAACGCGTAATAATCTTGGTCTTGGTATATTCCCCTGTTTGGTTTTCAACCCTATTATTGGGTCACGGTATCATACGTATTAATTTTAGCTTTAAAGCCTCTTCAACAGAGACTCTCTTATGTTTTTGTATTTTGTAAATAGTAGTTGCATTCTTACTCTTTAGAGTTTGTCAACATTCGAGGAGACTTACAGTTTAATGTTGAACGGCGAACGCGAAAAATTGCGTATGCGAAGTACAGATGAGATCGACTTCGCATCCACAGATCCGCGAGTCAATCGCACTGAGTGGCGAACTATTCGGCGCCCTCATCGCATAATAATATTGAAAATCAACTCAAATATATTAATACTTCTCATCAAACAAACATTCTCATTTTTGAGAAATTTTATTTTTAAACAACCAAAATTTAATGTAGAACATATCCATATTGGTCCATTTATTGTTGCACAATATTTAATAATCTGATTGCATCAACAGCTTCTCGAAAGAATAAATTAAAGCTAAAGTATAAAATGTGTAATCTTTTTTCTCGCAATTGAAGATTATAATAATCTTTGAAAACAAATTTTTATAGCAAATAATTGACATATTTATTATCTAACACATTATAGTTATTTCTTAATAAAGAAATAGTTTTTGTCGAAATATTCGAAATTAAAAGTGAACGAAACAATTATTGTAGTTTTACTTTATTCTTTCTTATTCTTTCTTCTTGTCTTATTCCTGCAGTATTCCATAGATATTGTTTAATATATTATTTGATTACAATAAATACGAATAATAAAACAAATAATTTATTTATATGAAAATGACAAAATATATTGATAAAGAATTGTTCCGAACACATAGTTATTTTCCTAGAACAACGATTAAAATTTTTTGTCAGAATTACGGAAACAACTACATCTAACAACAAGATGAAATGATCTATATCAATACAATTCAATTATGCCATACAGACGGACGCGCAAATAATGTTCCTAGATTACACGATTTTCGGAAACGCATGCAGAAGTGTATGTGAGTGACACGACAAGACACGAGATTTGTTTATTGAGATTTGCTTATTGAGAACTATTAACTAACGCACCACTAATTCTTACTGCGTGAGAAACGCATGTTTTCTGTGTCTTGTCTCATGAAGACCACCTTTATTTATCTCGTATCGTGCGATCATTGTCACAGTGATAACAAACTTCATATTGCAACAATGCTTATATAGAGACGTGTTCGGATTTCCACCCAGATGGTCTCTCAATATCATATCATTCTTGTTTATCTTTCGGTAAATGATAAGAAAAAAATAATATAGATATAGGTTGCACTCTCTCTCTCTCTCTCTCTCTCTCTCTCTCTCTCTCTCTCTCTCTCTCTCTTTCTCGGATGGGAATTTGAACATAGCTTAGTACATAGAAAAAGATAAATTCTTCCATGCACAGTATATCATCAAACTTTTCAATGTGGATTAACACACTTATTGCAAGGTTCGCTGGTACACACGCTATATTTTTTGTCATACTAAATTTCTATATTAACTTTTATAAGGTTATGACTTCAGTGACACTTTCAAATTATATGAAAAATTGTTTTAGTGAAATAAAATAATAATTATTTAAGTAAAGCCGTATATTTTTTTCAGATATTTTCTACAAGCAATGTTGGAAATAATGATAAGTAAAAGAGATGATACCTATCATTTCAAACAAATTAATTTATTTTAGAAAATATATATTGTTTTAAATTCAAACAATCGTACTTATTGATTCAAATATATTCATTCTAAGTAACAAATTTGTTTGGATACAATGAAATTTATTAAATCTAAAGAAATCGTTTTCTCTGCATAATTTTATATTTATATGATATAATCAGAGAGAGAGAGAGAGAGAGAGAGAGAGAGAGAGAGAGAGAGGGGGGGGGGATTATACTAAAAATCAAAAGCTATACTTTTGAAGTCTTTACGAGTATTTTCTTCAGAGGTGCCAAAGAGTTTGCGGATTATCGCCATGTCGTGATCCATTGCTAATGCCAACGATTCGTGAACCTTGTGTTCACTTTATCAGAGCGAGGAGCGGTAAGGTTCACGACATTAGCAATAGGTCACAACACGGCGATAATCCGCAAATCCTTTGGCACTTTTGGTAAAAAGGTGTGAAATTGATAAAACAATCTCAAAATATATACATAGGCTGTAATGATAGAAATCAATAAAGAATAAAAAGCTTCTGAGAGCCGACACAAGTCATTGCGAATAAGAATTTATTATTATCTAATATAAATATTAGTAATAATATATACGTTTCAATCCACGCTTAGGGTACTTAGATAAATTGCTAAAACATACACACATATATATGCAAAATAGCTTACTATTTTTAAATTGTAATACTTTCGAAAACGAAATTATTAAAATAAAAAAATGCATTTTAGAGCTAAAAATTGATACTTTTATATGATATTAATAAAATTTAGAAAATGTAAATTTATTGTCAGTGTTATAACAACCGTAAAATTGTAATTTTTTGATGCTATTGTTCTCAAAATTGTGATGTGATTTTCAAATTTGAAAAACAAATTTATATTCTGTATTTAAAAAACTACAGGACATGACATTTATTCAGACAATAATTGTAAGATGTAAATTTATAGACTATAGTGTTAAAAAACAAGACCTGTGGAATTTATTTTTTGCATTCATTTTTATGGCCGAGTATAATCATTCAAGTTTTCCCTGTCTGTAAAGACTCTGTCCAATTAATTGTGCGTATTCTTACAGTCTTACATTATCGCGTTACGAGCGAGCGCGCGCCAAGGAACAGAGAGCAGAAACTGCGGCAAATTAATATATCCGCTTTTTAATCCCAATGTAGAGGTTAATTCTAGCCGAGGGAGACGAGAAAACGAGATAACGTGGGGGCCACGCGACAGGAAGACGGTCTCTTGTCCTCTCCCCTTTCTCCCCCCAAAAGATCTTTTCTCGTTGCTTCCTTTCATCTCCTTCTACCAACAGACTCTTCTGTGTTCCACTTCTCAAAGAACCACGATAATCGCATAACAACGCGAGCGATTAATCAATTAAAAACGACGAAAGTTACAACTCCCCTCGAATCTTATGTAGTGCCTGCTGCTGCGCGAAGCGCATCGCCATTCTTGTGTTCTCGGTGGTCCAAGTTTCAAGATTTTACGACAATGATGGAACCTAAATTGCGCTTAAATGGGTGACGCACTAGATTTATTTTGGACGGTCGTGTATTTCCATTATTTTCGTGGATTGAATCCTCATCATGCGATGAGGATCTTACCGCTATGTATCTTACTTTATTAAATTCAACTCAACATAATTAAAAACATTTGCTCATAATAAATTAATATTACGCAAAAAATGTTTTTTCCTGCAATTATACAAATGGATTGTACAGTTTAAAAATTAATAATAAGGAATGTTCTACAGGATGAAATTTCGAGCACGGGAATATTTGCTTATTGTGATATATTTTAGTATGCCAAAACAAAAAAAAAAGAAAAAATTGATTGAAGTAATAACGTGGAAATTACAAATCTACATCATACTGTATCTTATAAATATTTATACATATAATACTAATAGAAATTCCTGAATATTTTCACTGACGCTAGAAGGATTAATTATAGGAACAGAAATGTAACTATAAGAAACTTTGTCATTTTTGAATTGTCGGTCCAGATCCTGGATCCTGAATTCTCCACGCTTTCTCGAATCCTTCTCTCAGTCATCGCTGATTCTTAAGAAGACTGCCGTCGCGTTCTCTGTCCTTGGCTAGAATTCGTGCCAGACTAAAGAGATACGTTAGGAGAAAGAGGAGAGCCTCCGCGAACGTCGGAGCACGCGCGAGCAAAACATTCTAATCTAAAGTTATAAGAAGTACGACGTCGAGAAGAAAAGGAGCGAGAAGGACATGAGCAGCGGGGGGATTTATTTTATGGCGTGTAATCCTCCGTGTCGAGGTGCGAAAGGGCTGTAACTCTTTTGTTGGCACCACGGGGTGTCCACACTTCCAAAGCAACCGCTAACTAATTCCTCCCGTGAATGCTCGGTCCTTACATGTTTAAGCATCGTTCACATATCCCTCTGCTTCGTCCTCTTGCCCAACATTGGAATCGCGTATATGCCCATATCATATATAAATACGTGTGCGCACGTGCTCGCAAAAATCGATTCACAAGAAAATTGCTATTTATATGTATCAACATCGTCCTGAAAGGACAAGATTAAAAAATTTAGTAATAATATATACGAATAGAACAGAACTAATGCTTCAGATATCGCAATATTATTACTCTAATTAGAGTTGGGATTTAGTTGCCGATCGGCAATGCGCTGGTTGGTGAAGTAGGAGTGAGTGACTTCCAATAGACTTTTAATCGTCGCTCGTTACTCGTTAAAAAGTTATTAACAAAACAATGTTTAAAAAAATAATCTCTCTTTTCTGCTGGTTTAAAACAAAAATATTCTGCTTTTAAAATCAATTTTCTGCTTTAAAAACAAAAGTTTTTTTTAAACTTTTTTATATACATATATATATATATATA
>NW_017259369.1:219472-221825 GCF_001594045.1 Atta colombica
AACCAGAGAATGTCTTTAAAACAGAAAATTTGTGATTTTGTGATCACTTCTCTCGCATAGCGAGATCCATCCCTCTATCTCCTTTTCTGTTTAGAACTACGCAACTTTCCAAGCGAAACGAGATCCATTTTTCTTTATTTTTTCTCCTATCTAGGGGCATAACTTTTTATGTAGATCTATTTTTTGTTTTGCATGGAAAGTCGGACGCAGGGGCAAGAGGAGGGGGGGAGGGGAAGTGAAATAAACTCCGCTTCGCGTGGAAAGTTGTACGCCCCGAGACGGGGTGAGAGGGATGGATCTCGCTTCATGTGGAAAGTCATTACGCAAGAAGGGAAGGGTATGAGACAGTTCTTAACATTATAGAAATAAGATGTTATTTTTTAAACTTTTTTATTAATACCTTTTTAGATAGATAAAATTGTGAAGGTTATTCAGGATCATGACCGACCTTGGCAATATATATCAAAGTCATTGAAATTTGAAAGGTCATCATACTAATATGCATGATTACCAATAAGCTTAATACAATACTTGCGTTATACTTGTAAAAAATAACAAACATATTTTTCATTATTTTAATTAGTGAAATCTTAAATGATTTAATGAATTTTTTAATATATTTATTGCTATCATTAAAAAATTCTAATTAAGTTATGATAATATTCGCATTATAATTAAATTTGTATTTATCTTCTAAATTGTACAGAACAAAAGTTCGAGTATACAGTGATACATGTATCGTATAACGTAACAATTAATTACTATAATAGTTAATTAATATTATATGTATTCACACACATACACACACACACACGCGCGCGCGCGCGCGCGCGCATAGTTTTTTAATACAGTCTTTTATGTACAATAACGCACGTCCAGATTTAATACAATTTGACTTCATCAAACGAAACAGCTAACACACGCAAAGAGTGTCCTGGACATGTCTGCGTTTTAATGCGAACTATAAACGAGTCATTTGCTTGCCCCATTCTTCCAGCGCAGCGGTATGCGCGTACATACTCGCACGTGGACACGTCGTGCTGTCGTTGCCGCTACTCTACTACTCGTATTATATCGCCACCGCACTGCCATCGCTGTCATCATCGGCAACAACTACCGCAGTGGTCAGTCTCGCGTGCAATGCGTCTCTTTTCTGTATGAATTTCACGAATAGACATTTCTCACTGTCGTTTTTGCGTTTGCACAAACAATAGCACAAAGCGTTTCTCTCATTAACTCACATATCTGCAAAATGTGAATTTTAATAATTATTATTTCGCCAATAATTATTACTTCTTAGATGTATCTCAAAATGCTTATCGAATTATATTATACAGAGGAGAAAAGGGCTAAATAGAAAATGACTGATATTAATATATATATTGGATATATATATATATCCAATTATTGAATAACAATTATTGTACACATGTTTCAAAAGTATCAGAAAAATAAAAAACTAATAGTGGAAATGAATATCAAAGCAAACTAATTTCTCTTGAATTTATACCATAATTATTATTATTACATTAATTCTAATACATTCAATTTTTCTAAAAGAGAACCTTTCATTATTCATTATTTTTGTAATATAAAAAACAAATAAAAGAAATAAAAGTATAAACGTAAGAAAAAAGTTAAAGAAATAATGAGATAGAAACGTGTTGTGCATTCTTCTTGATTTCCAAGATGTCCATATATTGAATTCAGTCCCTCTGTTAGGCTGCAAAAAAGATACTCCATGATCAATTTCGCGGTAATGCGGGCAATTTCCAGTCATTATGACTTGCGGTATGTGTATATGAGATCATCGAGAGTCGAGTAGTGATCGCGCGTGAAGGCGCATCTTATTGCATCGCACTGTTCACTCAGTGCACACAGAATATGCCGAAAGTAATCCGTCGAAACGAAATGTAAAGTCACCCTTCCAACTACGCGGGTACCGTGACTAATCGATGAGTACGCAGCCGGTCGCGTATGGGTCGAATCGAATTCGAGCCGTGTGCTCGTCCATGCACGCGTTTCCCACTCGCTTACGAATCGTAGCGTTTACAGGGTACATCGTATTTGTGATCGTGCCTTTCTTCGCAAATAAATAATGTAATATAAAAGAGGTTTTTTCTTAAATAAAATTTTAGATATTCTCCTTTTACGCGTTATATTTCTCGTTTAAATTGTCATTAATAATAATAATAATAATAATAATAACAATAATAACAACAACAACAATAATTACGTTAAAATAGCTATTTCTTCACGCTTATTTATCGTGATTGTATGTATATAATGCAAACAATTGACTAGATATTAATTTTACTTGATATTCGTAGTGTACAATGTATTATAATATTAT
>NW_017259369.1:221859-232332 GCF_001594045.1 Atta colombica
TATATATATATATATATGTGTAGATATAGACTTTATCATACGCATATTGGATACAAAATCGATTTGGCTTATATTAAAAACTTATTTTATTACTTTTAAACATCATATCTGAAATGAAACAAGATATGATGCACATTCCACACACATATATTACATTGCATTCTGTATCTTTTACATAATTTTTATAAAGAAGAGACACTATTATATGTACTCGTGCATTTGTATGTGATATATCATTTTCATTAAACTAGACTATTTGCGAATTGCGTGATGTTGAACTGCGTGCACGAATATATGTCAATGATCAGGGGTATAGAGTATAGAGAAGAATGAGGAAGCCAAGATAGGAGAATGGCTGGTCCACAACGCAGTGGACCGTAAGAAGTTAGGGTTTCCCATGACGATTTTAATTGCACCCGTTACTCGATCCCTTCTCAATGTTGTCCATTTGTTATCGAGTATTATCTGCTGCTGATGACTTGTGTGATAACCGTGGAGAAATTCGACGCATTGACAGAAGCGGAAAGATTGCTCTCTCATGTGGAATTATTCGCAAACTTATCCGTGCAGTTCTCATATAACATAATTTTCATTGCCTAATAGATGAAAAATCTGGGAATATAAGGATTATTGGAAAATATAGATTATAATTAAACGATTCAATCAAAATAAGTCGTATCGTTTTACTTATTTTAAACAAAAAGTACTTAAGTAATTATAATAAATAAAGTTAGATTATATTAGGTGTAGGAAAAAGTTCGTGGCGTTTTTCCCGTTACATCTAACGGGAAAAACGCCACGAATTTTTTCCCATACCTAATATTTCCAAATTTATAAATTCCTTTTCTTTTTTGTCTTTTGTGGAAGACTGTGAACAATTATGACTATTGCTATATCTTCGCATGCTTATAATCTACATAGCGCGCGCGAAAGGAAAATCGACTTCCGGTCATAAATTTTCGCGAGATGCCTTTGTACAATTGAATCGCTCAATTCTGGGGAGAAAAACGATGGCATCCGGCGCACGCCGCGAGGTCAAGTAGGCGACCTCGTATCCTGGGTCTTGCTTGGACCCGGGTCTTCATTGGCGGCAGCAGCCGCGGGTCAAACTCCTTGACTTGTGCGACCACGACCAGCTGCCCCCTAGACAACTTCGCAATTTATTGCCGTTGTTCCAACACGCGATACACGTCGTATACTGTGCACACTCGGCAGATTCATTCATATGTGTCTTCGTTCATAAACTTTATGATACTCGGAATGAGTCCTAGACTTCAATACTATATTAATGAATAACGTAAGAAATTCTAAAGATTTATTTTAACTAGATTCAAAGACAATTTATTTACAAATAATGAAGTGTCTCTCCTCTTCAAAAAATCGTTTTGGATTACAAAGATAAAATTTCTGCGAAATACGAGGAAACGCACAATTTTCTTTTTATCTAATAATATATTAATATTACTTAATAATAATAATAATAATAATAAACAATATAAATAATAATACAAATTAACTGTTATTAAAAGTTTATTATTATCATAAGCAATAAAGAATAGTGTATATTAAAGACAATAGGCGCATGCACATATGTATATTAAATCAAGCAAATAATTTCGAGTTAGAATTCAATTGCTTCTAAACAGTCATAAAATAGTGTGAATGTCCCGAGCAGCGCGGTGCTACGAATTCATTTACATATGTATGTTCATTTTTTGCCTTGCAATTAATACAATAATCTTATTATTCGTATCGCACATTATTCGTCAACGCCATAACAATGATGCAAGTTATATTATTAAAACGTATCGAGACTAGTAATCTCTCATTCCATTCATTGTCAAATTTTCTTGGAAATCGAGTGAAGTAAAATTGATTATTCTGCAATGTAATTTCAATTTTCCATTTGTTTTACATTTGTTTCGACACATCTTCTTTTGCAGTTATTTTCAGCAATCATCGATTATCTCAGAATGACCGTAACCTCACGCAAGTATAATCTATTCTTCCATGGCATATGTGCTGCATTTCAACGAGACACTTTAACTGAACTGTTTCCCCCACATATTATTGCAAATTTACACGGTAAGTGGACATTTGTTCACTTTATCGTCGCTGAAGATTGATGATCAAACACCGACTCTACATATTATTTGCGTGACATGAATATTTCAAGGCTAAGCAGATTATTGATTATTTTCTGTAAATTACATTTTCAAACATATATAAGTGCAAAAGAATTTAACTTTACAAAATCAAACCTGAAGAATTTTTTGGTATCAAACCGTTACTTTGTTAAACATAGTCTTTTTTAGCGTGACGAAAGAATCAGATTTTCTATGCGGAATATTGTAGTGAGTAATATGGTAAGTAAGTGTTCACATGTAAAGGGTTGCCCTATCATCAAGGGCAAAAATGTGCCCAGTGCACATTTAAGCAATATTTGTGCGCCCTTTAAAACAAATGGCGCATCGACTAACAAATCTTGCGAATCAGAGAACGTGGAACATAGAAAAGAGTGAGATGTCGAATATTGAAAGAGATTTATAGGGCTTAACCCTACGTTCAATTTGAAAAGTGCTTAGCACAAGTGGCACAGCTGTGCCATAAAATGGTCACCATTTATTGACAAAAGTTTCTTCATATCGTAGATCGATATCATCGAAATAATGTAATTATTATATTTATTTTTATAAGGTTCTTGAATTTAAGAAAAAAAAAGAACGCTGATAATTACATTACTACATAAATATTTTATGGATATTTTCTTTATAACTTCTAAGAATTAAATTATGCATGATATTTTGAGAATTACTTTGCCCATTGCATTATTGCATTGCTCATTGTTCGTATACTATGTCATATTGATTAAGGAGATTTTATCAGTAGATAGATAATTATTCATCAATTACTTGCTACAAAACACAAATGACAAATGATAAATTGAAATGACGATATACATGCAATTGGATAGATATATCTACTAGGGAAGTTAGATATTGGAGAAGAGATTCTTCAAAAAATTTAATGTGCAAGCACATTCTCCTGATATATGCTATTGTTACCTCTTATATTTCATCGATTATTCATTGTGACCAAATTCTCATGCTAAAGATTTTTTTAGGAATGATTTGTTATGATGAATTTTAAACAAATGACGAGAAATGGAAGGATTGAAAAAAATCATGTGCGTATATTATATATATATGGTGGGTGGCACGCGCCCGATGCTGTAACTTTAATACAAACGCTTAACGGGCACGGTGTAACACGAGACACACCGGAAGAGACGTCAGCCGAGTGTCATTCAGTCATTCAGTCGACTCTGCTTGTTTCGTGGTTGACTCTTCTCTCTCTCTCTCTCTCTCTCTCTCTCTCTCTCTCTCTCTCTCTCTCTTTCCTTCTTCACTTTCCCCTCCTTCTCCTTATCCCTTGATAAAGTGCGTGCGCGAGTATGAGGCGTGCATGCACGGCACGCACGCGCATTCTCATTGCGAGGGAGGAGACCAAAACGCATCAAATAAGAGGTAAAGGGAGAAAGAACATGAGTTTCATTTGCGATATTAATTTGATGTTAATTCTTTATTTTCTTCTTTTTTTCTTTAAATACGTAAATTATAATTCTAAATCAAATATGCATTAAAATAAAAAAATACAGTCTTTATGTATATTTAAATTAATATAATATACAAATAAAATATTTATATATGAAAAAATTAAATTAATTTTATAAAAATAAAAAATAAAAAATAAATTTAAAAAATAAAATTTTATAATAATAAAAATTTACGACATATTTGAAATTAAATGTATTGTATCCATGTATAGGTATAAATTTAAATGTTTAAATATTTCTATATTATCAATATCAGTAAGAAATTTTGGTCGATGATATTAGAAGATTATAAGATTTAAATAGCAAATACATTAGCTTAAATCGAAATATGAGAGAAAGAAAAGAATAGGATGTATAGACATATATCATAAGCCCTTAATTGTATTTTAATTTATTTTCTATTTATCTTATTTTTCCATGATAATTCTTTATTTTGTTACAAAACAAGTTAATTGTTTAAATAAGAAGCGCAAGTCTATAAGGAAACTGCGCAGTCATAACGTTTATTTGTGAGAAAAATTTTTGATTGAGTTGTTTATATTTAAATACTATACACACAAATAATACTTATTAAAATATTCTTAAATGGAAAAGAATAGACGCTACGAATCCATTTCAGCGAGCAAGACTTTTGTTTTATAATAATGTCATTGTGTCTTTATCGATTCTTAATCGAGTCGAATAAATTAATTATTACTTGTCACTGAAAAAATACATATAATAAAAAATAGATGATACATGAATAGAAAACTTAGGATAGAAATGGCTGTTGACGTGTATACTCTCACCAAGGAGAACCAACGGAAGCCATTTGTTGAACAAAGGATTCTATGTTGATCTATTGCGCCAAGCAATTAACCTTACCCGTTTGTCGGCCTCTTTGTAAGGTTTCCAAGACAGTAGTGTACTTCCGAAGTTTGATTCAAGCCATTTGTGAATTTCGCGCAACACAAAGACATTAATTACTGTAGAAATTAATTGTTGAGAATCAATTGTAGTTTGATTTACATATTTTAATACTCTAGTCGATTGTATTTTATATAGATATACATATGTAAGTTATTTTGAAGTTGTAGAAAAGCATAATGTACCTACAGTGATGCAAAGTGATAGAAGACTGAAAATGATTGAGACAAATAAATCAAAAATATTTGATTTATATGTCTCAATCATTTTCATACAATACAGATTTATTATATGAGATATATAAAAGAAGTAAAGTTCAAATATGCATATATTTAAACAAGTAAATTTTAGTAAAATTTTTTGAAAACTAAACATGTTGATACATGACGAAGACAATTTGATCTGCCTGAACACTGTTCGAACTGCAGCGATTTTCTTTCAATTACAATACACACGAACGCGTCTGAATGAACATTTCTGCGGGAATTCTGAAGAAACAATTACCTAAACGAAGTTAATTGAAGCCATTCAAGATCATGGTGAGCGAGTCGGTGTCGGTTGGTGCGACGTACTAGAGGACACCGTTAGGCCGTAAACTGCGTTTCGCCGAGTTTATTCGATATAAACGAGTGACCACCGCGCATTGGACTTGTAATAAAGCTGCTGAATGAAGCACATAGGAGCATTTCTTGTACGTGCTTGTCGCGCCTCCATCCAGTATGATACACTTCCGGTTGTCATTATTCAATCTTTCCCTTCACTCTTCTAATCGATTTTAGATAAATTTTAGACTATATTTGAAAATAATTGGAAAGATTGAATATAATTTTGTCCGAACTCTACACAATTGTGTAGATGTTTAATATTATCAAAAATGAAAAAATTTATATAGCAACTCTGAAAATAAAATTGTTATTTTTACAAGAACAAAGTTCATAATCACTTAGAAATTCATAAAATTCTTCTTTGAAGGAATACAAATTTATGTATACAAACATTCATTGTTATTCAAAACTTATATTAGAATGCTTTTAAATCTCGTGCATTTAATCTTGTTCGAGGAATCGATAAGTGTCTGTCGATAAGGCTGTATTATTGTCAGTCCTTGTGACAATGTAATTTCTGCAATTTCTTTCTTATATTTCTCTATTTCAGTTTTCTAATCTTACACGCAACAGTAACACAAAAGGGAACCATTGTTGTCGATCTTGCCTCAATACCTTTTCCTTTCATTAATTTTTTTTCACTTCTACATTTATTCCTGTGTTGTCTTCGTGCAATGCCTTGCGACCTCGTTGTCATGTGAGACACCGACCATTCATTCATTCATTCACCCATTGGACTGGCGTTCATTCATTCATTCGTTTAACACTTTTGTGCCACGCGGAGATACGGGCCTTCTGTCATAGCGCTATGCGTCTGGGAACCTCTTTAACTGTTTTGTATAACATGATTAGTCTGAATACGCGTATCTCGAGCTGACACCGACGAATGATAGAACTTTAAATAACTTTTTTTAATTGTTTTTATTTGTCAGCCATAAAAATATGCAATCCTAGAATCTTAGATAGAATCTGAAATTACTCTTAATAATAAATAATTTGTTAAATCGACTTTTTTCTTTATAAATTTGCTTAACGTTAATACATATTTAAAGAATTGCAAAGGATTTTGAAAATGATTTTGTATTGAGATATATTTAACTTTTTAAACAAATGTAAATTTTTAAAAGGTTAAGAGAAGGATATGTTATAATATAGGATGATAAAGGAAAAGAAAGTGTAGACGATAAGGCCTAGAAAAATAACTTGTCAGGAACAACTTGAGTGTTATCAAGCTGGTTTAGCTATTTTCAAGAAGGTTGAATCAATATGCTGCTTTCGCAAGAGTTATCTTACAATAGCCCGACGTTCAAATATTAATGTATACCTGGACATTGATTCATATTATGACGTACGATCTTAAAGTACATGTAGACAGCAAGTTATAATCATGGTTGGTCGATATGTAGACATATACATTTAAATTTCATACGACATTATGTAGCGTCGTGAGTTTATATACAGTTGTAGATAAAATCGCCCCATTTCTCTTATTCAAATATAATGTCAATCACTATTTTAATTTAATAAAAGTTTCAGCTACTACTGCAAATATCTACTGAATGTTTTATGTCTATTTATGTCTATTTATGTTTATATACATTATACATACTATTGCATCAATACTAGTAGATATTACTGATTATTCACATTTAAAGATAATAAAACATTCTTTTCTAGTTACTTTATGACAAAATCCTTATTTTTCAATTGATTTTATAAGTACGCTTTAAGTTACAGTTTTAAGCTGTAATGTTGGTATGCTCGAAGCATACTATATATAAGCGCGTGTCATTATTTAACTTCAATTGCGTGTATACATTATATTGTATTTATTATTGTGCGCAAACGTATATATGAATTAAATATTACAGCAAATTTCTCTCTCTTTACGTTACTGTTATTCCTTCAACTGTTAAATTATCGTCGCGTTTATTATCGCTTATACGTCGCGTTATGCATCCTCTTCGGGCGAGACTGTAAACGCTTATAACAATTCGGTCAGTAACGCGTAGGTGTTTCCGCGAGTAAAGCCAAGCGTGGTCGAAAGCCCGCAAAGTAGTTCAAGTCGAGGAGAGCCAATAGCGAGCGCGTAATCGTTGACAGCATATGTGAGGAGGTGGTGAAAAGGCATACGCGGCATTGCGTCGCAGCATCTCTTTAACTCTTCCTCTGCGCTTAAATAAATTAAACGAGTCATCGCGCGACAAGTAGACTCGATGTTACTTATCATAGGTACGTGTCTTACGTCACTTGCGCGCGTGGCCGAAGAGAGCTACAACTTCGTTTTCTATCCTTGAATCTTGTTCAAAATTAGCCGCAATCAAAGTGCCACGTCAACATTCCCCTCTTTGCTCTCTGTTTAACAGTGACGGCGTTTCTTCTTATCCTCCTCTCATTCATGATAGAGGAATTGGCGAGACTTCCGTCGCAAATCATCAACCTGATGATGAACTCGGTGAGTCAGTCGAGAACGAGTAACGCTCGAAAAAAATTCGGTCATCATGAAATCAACTTCCTTTCAAGCAAATGGAGGAGAACACCTTCCGTAATCATAAATAAATGTCTAACTTCAATTTTTTTATTACAACGTGTAGCTATTATGTAAAATTGTGCTTTACATAAATTACACATAAATTAATCTGCAAGATTTTTTTTTTTTTAAGATATATTAATGATTTCCTATTTTTGTGCACTGAATTCGAATGTGGTTACAGAATTTGCGTAGCACATCAAGTTTTCAAGATATACATATATGTAAATTTGGTTTTATATTGAAAAAAATGACTTTTTTGATCATTTTCATGGCTGTATTAAAAAATCACCAAAGTTTTATCAAAATTTTACGTCATCGTAAAGTATTATTCTTTCCATTCAAAATCCATTTTGAATTGATAATCACATTAAATATTGAGAATTTTCTCTTGTAACAATCATAGTTTTTTATGCGCTGAATTTTCCCTTAGAATACATCTAATAATATGATTTTCAAGACATAGGCTAAATATTTTAAAAGAAATCATTGAACCATGAACAACATCTAATTATTATGACAGAGTGATTAGCGTTAAGAATCAAAAAGTTAGCTAATCTCTAAAAAGTTATATCTCAAATAAATTAAGATAAAATCGATATATATATATATATATATATTATCGAAATATATATTAACAGAATACAATTTCAAAAAATTGACGTTAACCATGATTTCTTGAACAACAGACAAATAGGAATACAACTTTAAGGCATGGCATGCTTGCGTTCTCAACTATTAGGTATATCTCGACTTAAAAATATCGTTGTATGTTGGTAAAAATTTTCTCACATATACGGTCTTAAAATAAGATTCTTATTGTAAAAATTTTGATTAAGTTTCCGTAATTTTTTAATGCAGTCGTGAAAATGGCTAAAAATGTGATTTTTTTTACGTATAAATTTATTTTGAAAATTTAATGTGCTATACACAAATTCTGTGGCCACATTCAGATTCAGCACGCAAAAAAAAAGATACATGGGAAGTCACTAATATATATTGTATATATCTTAAAAAAAACTTAAACTCTCATATTGCAAGCCTGTATATTACTATTGACAATTATATTCACTGTAAATTAAAACTTAAATATTCAATGTCGTTTTATGACTTGAATTAAAAATCGCAAATCGATTTGTCTTGCATGGTCATATGTGTCACTTATATCACGAGTAAAACAATAATTGAAACAATTTTGAAATAATTTAATTACAAAAACATCGATTAGAGAGTGAAAAATATAAAGAAAATGTATAAAAAAAAAACACTTATATGCAAACTCTGATTCAAATCGATGCATCATCTGTTCTGTTGCGAGATATGATATTTGTTCGAACAAAACTTAACGATCTGAGTAACGTACAACGACTACAGTGAGATCGAAGCATTTGGTAGAGACCGCAGATTAACCACCATTGCATTTGGAATACATCCCTATAGGCTAGAAACCAGCTTCACCCCCGGAGCTGAGCTTTGCGCAAGGGTGAGTCTCGTATATCGAAACCAGTCTTCCCTCTCCTTCGACATCAGTGTCTGTAGACTTCGAATGACTATCTACTCCAACCTCTTTCCCCTCCATTCGCCCCACCTCATCTCACGTGATATAAAGCGATGAAAATAATGTAACGCACCGCCACCAAATCTATTGACACGCCACCCCGTGTGCACGCATACGTGCGCATATCATCCATTCATAGCTACGTGCGTGTATGCCAGAGAAACGAGAGTCGTGACTGGTTGTCGAGATCGAGATGTTAGAGAACCCCTCTGTAAATAAGCAAGATGGCGATGTCAAAATAATCATAGGTAGGCATAAGATAGGCTATGGTCTAAATTTTTGCTTAAAGTATACAAAAAAGAATATTTTTTTTTAATTTAATCATAAATGATCAATACTTTCATTACTCTATTTTACAGACATATGCGTGAAATGTTTGCTTAAATACAAGATGCAAGAAGCTTAAAAACGCCCTTTTTTATTAAGTTTTGCAGCAAGTTTTGTTTCTAGAACCCTTTAGATATAGAAGCAAACAGTTTCTAAATATCTAATCTGTCGTTATTTAATTTAATTATCAACATAATATAATTTAACATAATAGAATTCAGATATATAGTAGATTCAGATGTATAGTAGATTATACATATATATTTATTTGTATTTATGTAAAATCATGGACAATAAAATAGTGAAATCAGGAAACAGAAATGTGTAAATAGAGTAGAGGCTAGTACCATGGAATAACACTGTAATAAGAACAATAATGATATATGATCGAACCAGATACTAAATATTTGAATATAAATAGTTCCACGAGTGATTTTAAAGACTTTACGTCGATCATTGCAGGCGTGTTTGCGCATAACGCTGACGACATCGACAATAATGTAATAGCGCAAAGTAATTCAGCGAGTTACCGACTACTTACTAAAACACTAGGAACACTTACGAACTTTATGCGCTTTGCACGTATAATTCCCCTCGCGAGCAACATTAATGTTTAAATATATATAACACCTGCGACAAAATTTCTAAATAAATGCCAACAAATGTCTGTAATTTACAAGCGTTAACAAATAACTAGTTTTAATAAATTAGATGTGTAAAATTATTAAATCCTTTTTGTATCTTGTTTAAGAAATCTTGTTTTATTAAGAAATAACCTAGAAAGAGTAGACTCGTAAAATAATACATTAAAAACATTTAAGTAATAATAAATCAACAATACTAAGCAATATTTAGTTTCATTATTAATTGCATTCAGAAAAAGAAATAATTCTATATTTCTTTGTATACAATATATGTATATATACTCTAT
>NW_017259369.1:232432-234477 GCF_001594045.1 Atta colombica
TACTATTTGAATGATTTTAATTTATTTTATGACTGATTTTTATGTGAATTATATATATATATAATTGATCTCAAATGTATACAATATGCAAAAACTCTGTAAAGCGTGATGCGAAGCAATTCATTTGCTAATCATATTGCGTAGAAACCAATATTTGTAACGATATTGAGCACCTATGCGATACGTAGAGGAGCAACAACATGCGTGCCGTAGACAACTTGCCACTTGTAGCAATTGACCACGTAAGTGTTTACCGTCCCCTTCGAGCTACGTGACGCTATGCGACGCGATTTCGCTTTACTTTAAACATGTCGTTCGTTGTTTCACAGTGAGTTATAATTGTAATAATATAACTTAATTTTTTATAATTTTGATAATGTAATACTTCATTTTGTGCACATTTAATTGAAATATGCAAAAGTATTAGCAGTTTCTTCAGAAAAAACTGTTTTACTGTGATCCACGAATCTAAAGGAATGTTTGTTGATATTTTACAAAAATCATCAACTGTACATAAATCATGTTAAATAACTTATTGTTAGTGCGATTGTATTCACAATTTTAATCCTCTTGATTAAAACAAAATGCATTAATTTTTTCATTGTTATTTTGATTATTTTGATTATTTTGAATTAATTCATATAAACGAATTGAGAGAGAGAAAGAGAGAGAGAGAGAGAGAGAGAGAGAGAGAGAGAGGGAGGGAGGAAAGTAACGCTCGTCTTTTTTATATGGGGAAAAATTAAAGAGATGCGAGAGTTTAATAAGATTCGCGCACATTAAGCAAAACTGCTGCGTTAGCTACTCGAAAGTATAAGAATGCCGAGCACGTCTGGCGGTGGGCAGGCCGCGCGGGTTACAATCCCATCTGCCGATCCTAACCGGTCTCTTTTTCTCCCTCGTTTTCTCTTCGGCCCTTTGGACGTTTAAACTCTGGTTAGACATACGCGAGCGCGCGCCATTATCTTATTTATGCCTCATTGTCTCAATGTATCATACCAATATCGCGTCTGCTCGTACCGAGCGGCAACACGCTCCTGTACTGTCATCAGAGTGCACGTGAATGTACTACGCTTACGAGAAATAACGCTTTACAATTGATCTATTCTTTATTGTATTTTGGTAAACCTAGCCTGTGAAAAAATTCGTAAGAAAATTATAATAATTACAACGTGATCTTTTATTACTAGTTTTTAATATTTCAAATTCAAAAGTCCTGAATTTGGTCATGTCTTAAAATTGTGCCTAACCTATGCAATCAAATTTTTCTTTTAATAACTATAAATGTTTTCATATATAGGTATTTAAAAGTGTAACATTCTTAGACACGATATATCAATATCTTCTAGAAATTCTGTAACATTCTGTTTAAGAAATGTTTTGCTGAAGAATAGTTCATCTTCTTGTTTTCCTCACTTTTTATTGGCATCTTGAGAAAAAATATAGATTTATAGATTTGAAGGTTTTGTCCTTTTATCTCCGTTAAGAAAAAGTGGTTTCAAAGTCAAAAGCCAAGAAGGAAATATCGCAAAGGACTTTGAGATGTGTTTATGGCTATACTGCAGCACTAAAGTAATTTTGCAGCGGTGGCCTCGTACCTACGTCTGTCTAATTCTAAACGTTGTGTCATTGTGTGCGTGCCTCGTTTCTCAGACGAGTCAAACCTTTATCATATACTGTGTTTTGACACTCGACGGGTTCTGCCTGTTAAATTTTACGAGCGGTTATGACACGCAAAATTTCTCGATTTCGGAAGAAAATCTGTTCTTCTGTTTCTTCTGATCGAATTGTCGAATTTTCGGAAAAAATATATAACATTAATATTATTTAATATCAGATATATAGAGACAATAAATAACTAATAAAAACACATGAATAATTTATTGCTCAATTGTTGCTTAAAATTTCAAGTTTAAATAATTTTTATTGACAAAATGGTGTTTAATATAAAGTTGTTAATTGATTTAGTCACAATAAAAAATGAAGTAAAAAACAAAGATTATGTATATATATATATATATGTATGTGTATGTATGTATATATAT
>NW_017259369.1:234577-256815 GCF_001594045.1 Atta colombica
TCTGTTCGTCCGTGCCCGCCGACACTTTATCAGTGAGATAATATCTCGTGCGAGCGAGCGGCTCGTCTGTGCGAGCGGTACTCGTTTCCGGTAGGGAAGTCCCGAGAGAAACGATGTCTCTGATCCTACGATTATTTCGACGGATATCCGGAATGGGTTGCACGCCACTGAGATAAGATTCACCCCCGCGCAGTAGGTTGCGGCAAAACAAAATGATATTTGTAATTATGTATATGCGTGGTGTTAAATTGCATAATCGTGACATAAACGCAGTCGCATACATATATATATATATATATATATGTGTTTCTCACAGGCATTTATTCTTCTTATCGAGATCTCAGCTCTATATACATATATGTATAATGTTTGTAATATTTTTAGCAACAATAATTTTTATATGTACACGTTGTAATAACAGGCTGTGAATGACTATCTATAAATCGGGCTATAATTATCGATTAATCAATGCTGTACATACTAGGACCACAAAAGAGAGATCACAAGTAAAATTTTATCTATATGTATAACTATATATATTTATAAGTCACATTATACTATTCTTGTTTCTGTATCTCGCAAGTTGTTGAGATTCAATCTCAAGATTCACATTTTGATAATGTTCTATCGATGTATGTTGCCATTTAACATGATATGATGTATTTACAAAAGAAGCAACGTACCGTGTACGAGAAAAAATATATACAAATTCAAGGAGACGAATTCAAGTACAAATTGACCGCGCAATTATTGACAATTATACAAATTGAGTACAATCACTGGTATTAGCATCAAGAATACTGTAATCGCAAAAGGATTTCATCCTTTAAATACTATATATTATTTAACGATTAATTAATTATCGATTAATTTTAAATTCCTCTCGAGAAATAGATTTCTTATATAAGTATAGCTATAACTTTGTTGCGAAACAGTTTACGCTGTTAAAGAAAAAAAGAAATTATAAACTTGAGAAGAAATTTAGTCCAGCTAAATTCATCAAGAGTTTCAATGACTACATTTATATCTATAAGATTTGTCAAAATGACAGAATTTTTACATGCAGGGAGTATGAGATCGTGCTGCACTTCTCGGAGATGGGCGTGTTTGAAGATTACGATTAGATCGCAATTCAGCTTTGTCGGCCAGTGAGAACCGTGATGGGCTTTAGAAGGAGTTGCGGCGGACTGTGAGGAAGCGGTCTCGACGGTTGGACAGAATTGCAGACGGTAACTGGTGGCGAATGCGGAGCCATTGGTTCCGGACTACTTCCAGGCGAAGCCGTACTAGAGGGAGGTTGACTTAGAACTTGAGGTGTTTGACCGAGATGATATCTGGATTGCTGATGGAATATCGACGCTGGTATTGGTGGTATCGTAATAGATCGTAGAGTACTATAAAAATCCTGATAAGGATTTCCCGTAGGCGAGATTCCAGACGTCGGAATGCTGATGCCGCCGGGATACCCAGTAGGTGCTTGCAGTAACCTTTCCACGGAGAACGCTCCATGAGTCGGAGGTGCCGCCGTTGCTGGGAGAGGTTGCGGTTTGCAAGGCAAGCTTGTAGCCGATGATGTAGTCGCGCCTGGCAGCAAACTGGCCGGATACCCGGCGGGGGTGGTATAAGAGCCGGCGGTCACTGGAGGATACGCAACGGCGCGATGAAGACAAAGCGACGAAGGTAGAGCGTAGAGCGACGTCGGCCATCCTGGCGGTGCGTAAGGTGACGGATAAAGGCCGCCGAGTACCACGCTTCTCTTGAAGGCCGCCAGTCGGGATCTGGAAGCTGCCGTAGTCCTACGCCGAAGTTTTCCCGTAGCACCTCCGATGAACACGTCCTCGGAACTTGGGTCCAGCATCCAGTAATTGCCTTTTCCTGGATCGTCATAGTGGCGAGGTACCTTGACGAAACACTTATTCAGAGACAGATTGTGCCGAATGGAATTCTGCCAGCCTTGCTTATTATTTTCATAGTATGGAAAGTGGCGCATTATGTACTCATAAATGCCGTTCAGAGTAAGTCGCTTTTCGGGACTTTGTCGGATAGCCATCATGATCAGCGCGTTATAGCTGTATGGCGGTTTCTCCGCCTTCTTTTTATCCTCTGCCTGTTCTTTCGAATCCTTTTGGCTTATCGGGCTAACGGATGTTGCGCTCGTGGAACAATCCAAGGGTGGCGTTTCCGCACCACCACCGGTAACATCGAGATCACTACAATCATCGCTGTCGTCGGCAGGACCTATGTCGGACAAATCCGACTGGCTGACCGACGGCGCGGGAGTCCCGGCACACGCTTCAGGCAAGATACTGCGGATACTAAAGTTACTCTTCAGGGCAGCCCGTGGCGGCGGCGAAGCTGTCACGGTATGCTGCTCGCCCGAACCCTCCATATTCACCATATTTCGAACGCCGTTTTTTAGCTATAACACCGTATTCCGCTCTCGCACACTTCCAAATCAATTGATGCACACGCAATCGCACCGTATCTCGTCACATGTATACGTTCACTCAATTTCTATTTCGTTTCTACATTTTCTCCTTGTTCAACTACACAACACATCCCGAAAAATTTCGCGTTTTCTTTCTTTCTCCTTTGTTTTATTTCTTTCTCTTTTACGCACACCGTTTGTTAATTATGCTCGAGCCCTATCTCTTTTCAGCTCTGCGAGCAACGTGAACGTTAAGCAACGCTCCCACCGAGAGGCCGCGCGTTTCTGACCATTTCTCCCCGCCACGGATACTATTTATACCTGGCGTTTGGATACGCCCACTAGTAACGACGCGACGTACCTCGAGGGGCTCGCTGACCAATCGTGATGGTAGCGCGCTGGCAATACCGCTAGACCCCACTACGGTGTTTGCATCCAATGTTTGACAGCAAACAATGTCAGCGATGCGGAGCCACGGCGAAGGCTGGTTGAGATTTCGGAGGTGGCAGCCGGCAGCCGGCAGCGAGCTCGCGGAGCTGCGAGGCGCAAGCGGACCCGGAGCGATCGCGCAGCATAGTGGGGAGCGCAGCCGCAACTAAACGTGCATCCCCGCGTATGCAAACAAATAATCCAACGCGTTATACTCGCGTCTCTACGCCCTCCTACAGGATTGGCACGTTCTTACACGTCGAGCACTGTGAGAGTGTAGCGCGTAGAATTGGCATGGCATGGGGAAAGATATGTGTATGGCACAATTGTATTTGTATTCTTCACGGCAGTCGAAACTTGCTTCAATTTTCATAGCGAATATGGAGATGATGGGGATGCTTGTTGCAGAACATCGTTTGTACACCTGGCGTCACCGACTTCATTTTCGACTTGAACGTTTGTCAACTGACAATGAGAGACGTGCTAACAAACTTGAGATTTTGCACGAAACAAATACTATTTTTATAATGTATTTATAAGATTTATGTAAGTTGTTAGATTATCTATTATACAAATTTTTCATATTTTATTTTCTTTCGTATTTTCTTTCTCTCCTTCTGTTAGTTGGTAAGTTTTTGTTTTGTAGACATCTATTGCACTATTTTATCTTGAAGAAAGATAAAATAAGAATACAAATTTACTATTTAATACTAATAATGATCCAAATAATTATTAACAAGTACATTGAGAGAAGAAGATACTTACAAATTTATTTGTAAGAAATATATTTATTTTACAAATAAATATTTACTCAAATACAGCAAAATAAAATTTTACTTCTAGTAAATAAGCCATCTAATTATTTTTTTACAATTAATGAAATATATTTTACAGAAATACATTTCGTCATCATAATCAAATTTTTTTATAATCAATAAATATCGAAGAAACAGTCTTATTATAAGTATTATTTACTTCGCAATACTTTGACATTTTTCTCTCAGTGCAGTAAGAAACAAGCATCATCATCATTCAAGTTCAAGACAATAAAGCCTACTTATACTCGCGGGAAAATTATACGGTCTTCTTTAAAGAAAAATATTTCCTTCTTACGAGTAACACTATTCTTTGGGCAGTCTGAGATTTGGTTCATATAAGGTTTTTTTGTATTTGCAATATAGAATCACGTAGAAAACGTATTATGTATTGAGGGAGTCATTCAAAATATAGTGAATTCTTATTTTTCAATGAAAATCGGAAAAATCTCAAAATATCGTATAAGCATACGTACAACATCTAAAATATCGCATAAGCATAAATTGAGTGGATATAACCAATTCTAATGTTTTTTCGTCCTTCTTCGTGATCTTAAAAGAAAAATTTTCTTTTTTTATTAAATATAAAGTATTCTCCATACGAATTTTACATCACTTAATGTAATATACATATATTATATTATTCGGTATAAAATTGGTATAAGATTTGTATAACATAGTATAGTACATAATTTTAGATATTTAGTTAAAATGTGAATGAGAGAGAGAGAGAGAGAGAGAGAGAGAGAGAGAGAGGGAGGGAGGGGGGGAGAGGGAGAGGGAGAGAGAGAGAGAGAGAGAGAGAGAGAGAGAGAGAGAGAGAGAGAGAGAGTAAAACAGATGATATTTTATTATTTTTTAAATCAAATTTTATTTTATTTTATTTTCAAATAAAATTTCAATTTTTCATTTCTCATATAGGATCTATATTTCCAGGAAATATGAGAAAAGTAATATGATTGAAGAAAGTGTTCAATCATTGACAGTTGTAAAAAATAAAACGTTATTAGAATTTTTCTGAATTTTTACATTTAATGGATAATGAACCTTATAGTAATGTATCAACTATTATGTAAATATTGATAATTTAATACAGTTTTATTTTTTTAAGTAAAACTATTTTACAATTTTTCTCTTAAGATTACGATAAGAAGGATAAAGAATACTAGAATTGATGATGTTCACTTAATTTATCGTTTATGATGTTTGTAGATTTTCCGATTTTCACTGAAAAATAACAATTCACCATAACTTAGAACTGATCCCTCAGCACATAATATTTTTTATACATGATTCTACATTACAAATATCTCTACATAAAATCTCAGGCGGCCCAAAGAATAATGCTCCTCGTTAGATACATATATATGTATACAGAGTTAGGAAGCGTTACTTTTTCCGCTACTTTTCCGTTGCTTTTTATAATAAACATCACGTTGCAATTTTTATAACTAAATGCTAAAATTGCGCTAAAAAGAAGTCAACTTTTTCAGCCTTAGTACAATCTTAGCATTTAGTTATGAAATATTAGAAACGTCACTATTAAATTGTTTATTATAAAAAAATAACGTCGTAACGTAAACAAAGTAACGGAAAAAGTAACACTTCCTAATTCTGTATACACACACACACACACACACACACACACACACACACACACACACACATATATAAAATGTACACATATATTGGGTTGTCCGGAAAGTTCGTGCTGACTAACCTATATAATTTAATAAATGTATACTAAAATTATATTTTCTGCGTTTCAATTTTCCTTCAACATCGGCACGAACTTTCCGGACAACCTAATATATGTTGTATATAGCCTTTATCGTTTTCACATAAAAGGATGATAGATTTCTGTGCCGAAGGAACAGGTTATTATGACTAAGTAAGTTAAGATGACTAAGCTTTAAATGGAACCATAAATATTCTTTTGACTTTATGCGTAACAGGATTAACAAAAAATATTTATTCTGTAGAAAATTGCTTGTTGTGATTTCTTGCGGTTTTTTTTGTGTATTTGTAAATACGTACCTATGGGACTTATTATTAGCTGAATAATAGCTCTTTCCGAAAAAAAATTCTTTTTAACCGGAATTTTATTGTTATTCATTCTTTAAAATTGCCAATTTTTGTATAAAAAAATGTTAATTTTTTTCAAAGCATTCGATTTTACTGATGCGAAGTTTTTATCCTTATATCCTTATATACATTATTAAAATCTAGTCAAAACATCGTTTTCAGAATATGTTCTTCATAAAATAATTAATAATCGAAAAACGATTTTGTTGTAAAATATGTAAAAATGATTTTGAAATTACTTAATTATATTTATTCCATAAATTTGAAACTTTGATGTATAAAGTAAATGTATTGATCTCACATCTAAATTAATATTACCTTAAATGTAACATTGACATTTGTGTGCGTAAATGTTAGTTTAATATAATAAAGTAGATATGTATTTTTAAAGTGATGAACAAAAATCAAATAGAAAATTGTTCGAACTTTTCGCCGCGATAAAAATGATTTTTGACAATAGTAAAGAATTAATGTTACGTAACAAAAATATTTTTAAAAAATAGGATAGATATAATATAATAAAAAAGTACACGAACATATTAAACAGCACTATAGATAATTGAGATAAAATTTTATTTCAGATTCTCGAAAAGATTATAGATATCGCTTGATATTAAGAAGTAAATGTTGTCATTATTATATATGTATAAAAAAAAATGCGTGATTCGTTATTCATATATCTAACTCTGTCTTCATATGTCATACGTATGGTACATTATTTTGTAAATTGTGAATCCATATTCAGAAAAAAGATGAAAAATATAATTTAAAAGCAATTTGTTTATTGTTTAGAAAATGATAAAATTGTTGAAAAATATATTTATTTTTAATTTATTTTTGAAAAAAATAAAAAAACATTTTTTAAGGTTTTCTCTAAAAATGTATAGATTTCATGTTTGCATAAGTGGTATCAATCTATCTACGAGGATCGTCTGAAAAGTTTTGAGTCTCAACATGAAAATGACATTATTAATCAAAATTCATTTTAGGACTATAATTGTATGTTTTTGAAAGATACCTGTGAAATTTGAAATTGAACTATTTTGGACTCAATTATTATTTGACGGTCTGTATCAGTGTTTTTGTTTGATGAAAATCTCTATCTTCCGAGCTAAACTTTGAGCCTAGGAAACAAGAAAAAATCGTTGGGAACCAAATCTGATGAATAATCAGGAGTGGTAATCAATCAATACGAATTCGTAAATTTTTGTCATGGCGACTGACAATATTCGATTTTTGTCATTTTTACAAAAACATTGACATCGACTGGCAGAAATGACTGTTAAACAACAACTGAGCCAAAGTAGCTGCAATTTTCATATTATCTTCCAAAGCATGTACGATTGTAGTACTAAAATGATTTTGATGAATAATGACATCTTCATGTTGAGTGAGGCTCAAAACTTTTCAGACGACCTATGTAGAATTATAATCAATATGGTTACAACGACGAAGAGGATGAATCTGTGGGGGTGCATTCGAATGAAGGGAGCAAAAGGCACGTGACAAACGTGAACCATGAAAAAGGAAAGACCGAAAAGAAGGTTACCGTAGATTCGCCAAGACAGGACATCGGCAAAAAGCAAAAGGCATTCTTTGAATCGCGGATGACATCTTTATATGTGTTGTTCGGCTCCCTATCGTGAAAATGTCGTCACCCCATGGCGATTCATAAATTTAGTTGCATTCCACCGCTCTTCTTCAAAGTATTTCCATATTACCATAGCTAATTCAACAAAAGTTACAAATAAGATAAATGTGAATTGATTTAGATTATTAGAATAACATGAACCATTTCATGAAGATTATATAATAATATATAGAATAAAGCGGAACTGTGTTGAGGGCATAAAATTGGAACATGCAAATATCTCAATAATCAAAACGATATATGTATAGAACATGACTATATCTGTGTAAGAAAATGCAGAGATGAAGAATACTGCGCTAAATACGTCAATCTGCGTTCAGTCGTTAATTGACATATGATTTTTTTTTAGAGACATCAGATATCTAATCATGGTCAGCATAGGTATAATTTTTAATTTTTTCTTTTAATTTCAATATGTGTAATTTCAATATGTCTATAAATTATAATCAATTAATCATTTTATATGAACAGTTTACGTATACCTACATGGAGAGAATTTTTTTTTTAATTTATCCTGAAAATATGATAGTTGTGATACAATATAATATTTTAAAGATTTTTTACTATGCACTTCGGTAAAATTAATCAAACTTATTTTATATTTTATTGTAGTTTTATTAATGAATGAGAGAGATTTACATTAAAATTCTTCGAAATACAATGTGCCCATGGTTATCATATTTTCAGAGTAAATTCTAAGAAAAAATTCTGTCTGTGTATTTAGTATTGTATAGCGTTTTAATTGATGTTTATTCTCTAATGTTTTATTAGAATTTTTAACTTCTGAGTAGGGAAACCATGATTATTAATTTAAGAAAACGACATCTCGTACATGATATAATGTAATGGAGAATCGGTCATACTCAAACCTAAAAAAGCTATTGAACAGTAAGTACCGACGAAAATTTATGTATTAATGTATTAAAAAGTGAATCTTACTTCTTCTGAGAAAGCGAATTTATAAGCAAACTGACATGTTAACAATTTCTATGTCATCGACATAGTTTTTAAAATTGATGCCATGCAATAAATATAATTTAATAATTTAAAATTGTTGAAGATATACTGATCAGATATAAAGGTCGAAACGTTTATTTTTATTATACAAAACAAATTATCATAAAGATTATTTTGGCAAAAGACTTTATGTTGACTTTCATACTATTACTTATTATTGATTTAGTCATAAAGTCTTAGTCCAGTAAACGGGAATGGATTAAAAGAGAATTAAAATTTTTTTTTATCCGAATTTTTTTTATCCGCGTATTTTAAATAGCGAATACTTTTTTTTGGATTTAATTGAATTCAATTGGATGCAATTGGATGCAATTGGATTGAAAAATGCATTTCCTATTCAAAATTTTGAATTGAACAGTATTCGCAACAGTATTGCAGAAAAAGCTAATATTATTTTTAGATTGAAAGGCATAGAGATATGCTCCAATTCCTATAAATGAATAAAAATGCATTCAGGATTGAAAATCATTCATTTGAATTCGTGAATCAATATTTCTGAAAATCTGAATCCATTTCAATTCATTATTCTCATTTGCTGGATAGTTATTTTACGCTTTTTTGTTTCGAAATTAACATTATTAGGTCAAATTATGTCAAATTTATATCGAATAATATTACTAAAATCATATCGTTTTTTAAATTCTGCTAAATAATGTTCGTAGTTACGATGTGTAACTTTTATATTTTAATTATTGACGACATATGAAGTGATTGTTACACGTTTTTTAATTTCACGAATTTTTCAAACCCACATTGAAGATGATCCAATAATAAGAATCGAAACGTCTGTAATTATATTTCATTTCGAATATATGGTTTTACACACCAACAACCTGTGCTGGATCACATTGGCTTTCTATCTTCCTACGATTTATTTTTTGTTTTAATTTTTGTTAATTAAAGCATTTAGAGAGGGAAGGAGAGAGAGAGAGAGAGAGAGAGAGAGAGAGAGAGAGAGCGCGCGCGCGCGCGCGTGTGTGTGTGTGTGTGTGTATTTACAAATATTATTGGCAATCGAAGTAGTCAAAAGAAAAATGCAATAGGAAAGCAGTCAATAAGAACACACAGTTGTTGACATTCACTTAAAAAAAAAAAAAAATAGAAGTATTGAACTATATTCTTGTAAATCTGTAGCACTTATAATAGGATAAGAACATTGGCGACATTGCAGACGAAACAATCAATATTCCTATGTTTTTGGACACTCCAAAAATTATTGGTATCTATTAAAATTTTCTGTCCCTTCAAAGTTTGCGTCTTACGCTGCATTGGAAAGAAGTATCCTGTTTGATAACGTTGCGATTGTCGATAATTATTCACAAAGATCGATGTCTATATATTTTTTTGTTGTACGTATTGAATTGATGCATGGTCAAACGAGTCCTATTCCGCTCGAACGTATATCCTTACTATAAAGAATGTGCCAAAAATAAACAATAACTGTTTAAATGAAACATTCAACTACCGAAATTTCGGATGTTAGACAGTTGTCTGATCAATATTGATTTATTAATATATGCAAATTTTCAAAAACTCTCGGCACAATATGTCTGAAAATTCTTAAATTCCAGATTAGGCTTTTTTTTCTGATTTTTTTTAGACTTTCCATCTAATCTGGTTTATTTAAAAAATATAAAATTTACAAAAATAATAATACACCTAGAGGTCTATTACATAATCCTCTTCACAATATTAGACTTAATATTAGATTTACGCATGGATATCAACAAGAAATATGTAACTTTGAGAAAAAACAGGAAAGGAGAAGAAAGAGGAGTAAGATAGAAGGAGATTAAGGGAAGTAGGGAAAGGGGAAGAGAGAGAGAATGAGAGAGAGAGAGAGAGAGAGAGAGAGAAAGAGCATATTTTCTGAATTTAAATACAATTCTATACTAGAACTAAAATATCTTTATATTTTATTATAAACTAGAGAAGGGAAAAGTAGGGGATGTAGAGTGATCATACTTTCTAAAATTTTTGGAGTAGAATCTAATTCTAAAGAATGATAAATGAACTAGTGTTCAAACAGAACGACTCAACTATCAATTTTAAAAAATGAGATTTCATTCTTCAGAATTAGATTTGAAAATTTTAGAGAGTAATAATTTAGATTTTTAACCTATACAGATTACGACAGTATTATATATAAGTATTAACATAAGTATTACATAAATATTAACATATTACTAATGAGTTCGGTCTGTGGGCCACACTAGACACTTAACTTTGATAAAGATGATTGACAGACAAAGCGCTTAAAAAAAGATAACTTGTTGAGGCTATTGACTCTAATGCAGCCTTGATGAAAGAAAGGCAATATTTGCACGCACAAAAGATGGATCATAGACTGTCGTCCGACTAACTGATTCAATTCATTTAATGTCCGGCAACTTCTGCGTATTCGATCACAGACAATGCCACTCTCACTATTTCTGAATAATCAGCTAGTAAATAATAGACCGTTTTAAACAAAATATTAAATTATTTTTTAATTTTAAATTCTATTTAACATCCATTAATTTTCTTATAAAAATTATTAGAATCAAACATTAAATTGTATATAAATATAACATAGTGCGTTTATTTATTAACTTGCCCCATATCGCTTAAATAAGGAAACATTAAAAATAATTAAAAAGATAATTTTTGCATTACTTATTTTAGAAAGTCAAGTTGGAATGTAAAAAAATTGCTTATATACAATTACACATACGAGTATATAAAATTATATATGAGCAATTTTTTTTTAATTATCCCTTTTAAAAAGGAAAATTATTCCTTTAATTATTTTTGATGTTTTCTCATTATTATTAGCATTATTATAGGCAACAAGGCAACAAGCAATGATAATCCAATGCGTCGAAAAATTGTTTTTATTGCCTGTATCACGTTTTTTATCCCATGTACATTTGCAGTAGTAAGTTTGATTAGTATATGGAATTATATATCGAATTTATATCCCGGAACTCTGATTGAATGGCTCGTTATTATTCTCTGTTCCCTGTTTCTATCGCCTGTGCTTTTCATTGTGTTTCCACCTTAATATACGCATATGTAGAATAAATAATAAAAATGCTGAATTATGATATGGTTATTATTATACAATATAATTTCTGATTTGATCGGACTGATTTGATTCGAGCGTATTATCGTTACTCATGCAGAAAGCATTGTATAGCGCAGGTGTTGGTATCTTAACGAGCCTTGTTAACCATTCTTCCTGTTAATTCTCAGCAAGACATTCAGCGTTATCAAACGATGTAATAGAGTATATCAATATATCGAAATAATAAAGTACTATTTCAATTTTCATCCTGTTTTCATTAATTTGCTACATAAAACATGTTTCGCGTAGGTATAAGGAAAATATTGAAGTCGAAGATCGCAACTGCGTAAGGTGATATAAAAATGTTACCTCTAAGGCAATGATCCGATTTCCCTTGCTTATGTATATATACGTGCAATATAAATCTAGCAGCTTTAGAAGGCTGAGCTATAAGGTTTCGCCTTACGCAGGTCGGAGGCGTCGATAATTGGCGTTCGGTTACATCGATAAAGGGATAGTGTAACGTGGGTTTTTTTGCAGGTTATGTCCATCGTCACGCTCGCGATCGGTATCAATATTTATAGCGTATCATTAATTTTAGATTGGATCAGTTTTACTTCGACATTCGAGATTTTTCCTTAATTAATGTGTACTTGATAAAATAAAAAAAATTTATTATATTTTATAATAACTAAATATTATAAATATTATAAAAATAATGTCATGTTTTTTTACAAAAGTTATTACATATTGCTTTAATTATATTGTATGTTTGCATGCGCATATATATATATATACATGCGCAAAATTTTTCATATTAATTGCCAATTTATAATGAAATAAATCCGTATTGATTCACATAATTTTATTACAAAATGTTGGTGAATCGAATATGTATATGAGAAATCATATACTTATATATAATGTGTTTTGAAAAGAAATCCAGATATGTATCAATGATTGATATGTATGGTTCAGTTTATTTTATTTTCTCATGACACACATACACATACACATTAATATTATCTCTACCGTATTTCAGAAGCTAACAAACGATTCAAAAGCGAAGTTACCAATGATTATCGGAGTAGTGTGTTTTTGTAACAAATGTAAGGGTCTTTAGACGATCTCGTCATCTGATACGTATACGTATACTAGATGATATTCCAAGAAATCTGTTCTTCTTCATGCACTTCGGCACAACGAAGCACTGTCTTCGATATCCTGAGCGTTAATTAATAAGTACGATTAATGCGTGAAGAGAAAGACATAGAAATTATTTTATTGCTAAATTTTGTATACATATGTCAATAAGGTTAATTTTATGGCATAAATTTTTATGAAGCACCGTTTTACTTAATAAGGACCTTATTTTACTGAATAACAATCTTAATTTTATAATTTTAGTTTTATTCAAAATTACATAAGTTAATTTTTTTCTTTAAACTAACAATAAGTTAAGTTAAAGTTAATGGCCTATAAAATTAACTTAGTTACGTTGAAAATTGAATGAACAAAAAAATACAAAGAAAATCATAAAAGTGCTCCCTCTGATTTTAATGAGCTTTAAAAGTATTGTTTTCAGAATTGTGTAAGTTAGTATACTTTTTTAACTAAATTAAGTTAAAGTTAATGGCTTATAAGATTAATTTAGTTAAGTTAAAAGTTGATTGAATAAAAAACTGACTCGGTTAAAATTACGTTCAGATTGAATTAAGATTGAATTTATTTAACTTGAATTTATTTAATTTAAGTTAAATAAAAAGTTAATTTTTAAAAACATTATTTTCATTAAATCAGAATATCCTATTTTGTTTTAAATCAGATTACTTTAAATAACAAAACAGTTATAATATTGTATATTAAATAAAATAACAAAGATATTTTCCATATAATAAAAAATTGATTTTTTTTAGTATTTGTACGTAGATATTTTTATATTTTAATATTTATATTAACAACAAAACAAAATTAAAATGTAATTTTTTAATATGTAAATACTCTTTATATCTTAGTATTATGAAATAATAAAATATCTAGTCAATTCATAGAACAAATCTAGAGAAATGAAAAGCTTTAATTTGTAACCTTAATATAATTTTTACAAATAATCTTATTAAAAACTACTTATCAAAAAAATATTTGATGGTTGCAAAATTAAGACTTAAATTTTATTTATTTTCATCTACTTCAGTAAAAAAAGAAAATATTTCAACATCTTGTATATGGTTCAATGCTTCCCTTCGCTATAAAAAAGACTTCCGCAAAGTATTTGCTTTAATCTTAAAAAGTCACAATTCACACCTGCCGATTCGTTCCAACACCTGGAAATTAGAACATCAGCGAAATTCATTCGAAGATGTCCCGTTTACGTGTCGAGCTTTATATCCTTCGCACGCGGCATCTATTACAAGACCCCTGAGGAGTATGGAATGATGGATTCATCCGGAATAGTCAGTGGAGGAGGTATGAGAGCACAACTCCTAGGGCGTGAATACGTGGATGATTGGATAAAGAAGCCACCGATGAGTTGGTTTTGTATGATTTTTGCCTTCTATGAAGTCAGCCGACACAATACCACTGCGAATATGTATCTAAATTGTGTGTGTGTGTGTGTGTGTGTGTGCGCGCGCGCGCGCGCGTGTGTGTGTACACATACATACATACATACATATGTATATGTATATATATTATATATCGCTTGCCGATTCTCGAGAATAAGAATCTTTTAGAGATATAACTGACCTCCGATTCAACGAAGGAACAATATCAAGAAGAAACGAATAAAGTCGTCAGGATCACGAATCATGATCAAAGGGGAATAATAATAAACCAAATAGAGAATCATTTGCTATATGTATTATCATAAGGGTGTCGATTTTTTCGATTTTTATACTAAAAAAGAATCTTAATTTCAAAGAAATATCTCTTTACTCGTATTTAAAAAACTTATTTCTTTAGATCAATAAAAATTTCTTTGAAAATAAGATATATCGTATATATCGTACAATATCTTGAATTATTTCTGTGAAATTAAGATTTTTTTTTCAGTGTAAGCTATTCCAGAATTAAAATGGTATTCCAGAATGAAAAAAATGGTATTTTTTAAGATATAAATTTTTGTATTTTCACTTATTAATTGTCACGCGTTGCATTATGACTATCATAACAGTGAACTAATTATTCAAATAAATTATTGTGCGCTACCGTTTTTTTTTTAAAGGCATATTAATTCCAGATTCTTTAGATTTACGCTCGCATATACTTTAACAAAGTGTCTCGAGTCAAGTAGCGATTGGCGACGAGTGTTTTACCGACCATAAGTTAAAAGAGCGACATATAAATAAACTGAAACACTACGGTTTACTGAATACATCTCTAGTTAACAGAATTCACTCGCTTTACCAAGAATATCACATGAATCCTAATGAATAAAATAATTGCACTGTAAGAAAATATTAGTGTTTATACATATACATGTAATACGTTGATATACATATTGTGAACAAATTATAAAAGTTGTAAAATTAAATTAATATATGAATAATGAATTTTATGAAACTACAAGAATACGCTTGCGCATGCATAAAATTAAAAATAATAAATGTGAGGATAAAGTTATTCACCGTCCGTATACCTATTGTATATATAAGATACATTTCAGATAGACTTTCCTTCGGAAAAACTGTTAAAACCGAAATGTATATTTACTACGTCGATTTTCTATTCCTTTTTCAGTTTTTCTCATACGGAAAAAGGCTTATTCGTTTCACCCTAGCGCTCGCGTGCGCTACCATTTTGTACATGTGAAGACGAAAGCGCGCGTATGCGAAAGCCCGAAAAAATATTCTCCGCCGCGATGTGGGTTTACATTCGTAAGCCATGACTACCGCGGCTGGTGGCAACGGCGGTGGCTCAAAGCGAAGCGCGCGTGTTTGGCTAACATCTCTAAAACAAAGTGTAAACTAACTAGACGTCCATTCGGTGTTTACATAACGCCGAGGAACCGGGAGAGTTGAAGAGAATCGTCACGAGAATAGCGACTCTCTCTCTCTCTCTCTCTCTCTCTCTCTCTCTCTCTCTCTCTCTCGGCGTAATAACATTCATGTACTTTTTTATCGCATGTCATTTATGAAAGATTTGTTTTTCAATGTGTGTGCGTGTGTGTGGGTGTGTGTGTGTGTGTGCGCGCGCGCTACACAGAAAACTGCATTAGAATTTTTCTTCTCGCTTTCGCCAAATATCAAATATATCTATTTCTCGCTTTCAGTACACAAAGAGTGTATATACACTAGTTCAGCTATAAAATTAGAATAATATGTATGGTTTATGCAATATTTTGATGTACGGTCGTGCAATATTCTTGTTGAATATGCGCGAGGTATTTCCAGCAAGCTTATTTGATCGAAGTACTACATTTAAAGATCTTGAAGCAAAAGTAGATCTAGGTTATAAGGATTTAACTTAACTTATAAGAATTTGTTTTATATAATTTGATATATTATAAAGTATAATAAATAAACTTTGTTGGAAATTAGCTTCTTTAAACATAAAATCCTCATTTACGTGCATATTAAATAACGATGTATATAACCAACATTTGTTTAAAATCAAATCTTATCTTATTTTGACTTATCAAAAATGTATTTTTATTTACAAAGCATCAAGTAGTAATTATACTTAAAATTGTACAGCTAGAGAAGCGCAAATATATATTTTATTATTTTTATATTACTTTTATGTGAATGGCATTTTGATACAAAATATTGTTATGTCACGAAATCTATCTTTTGAAATTGATAATGATTGCTTTACAAATTAAATTATTTAATCGAAAAAAAATTGTTCACCCAAGATATGCAAGGACCAACATTTTTTATAAAAGAAGAGCTGGTACGTGTCGGTTGGTAGATCGATTAGAAACATCAAAGATTCTTGGAAGCATCGCAGACTGGCGGTATCTGAACGAATGATTTTTGACGAAGAAAGAGTGATCAGACCGGCTTACCAACGATAAACAAACCGTTTTGGTGGGCAGTCGACTCTTTGATGCTCCGTCGTTGATTAATTCCAGTAGGCTTATCGATGATCCACGATGGCCACCGATCATTTTGCGGCACGATTAGAACGTTAATTTAAGTGCAAATTTATTATTTAATCAATATTCTTTACATTACACAAACCGCTTTAGATTACAAACATCATAGATGTATTTGTAAGGATTTATGGAAAAATTAGTTAATTCAGAGTCATTCAGAATAAGTTCTATATTACATTATCAAGGCGCTCGATAAGGCAAAAGCAATACGAATCTGCAGTGAAGACACAATTGATTTAATACTTTTTCTTATTTATGTAAGACAATTATTCTCGCATATGTCAATACTCACTTTTTCTCAAGAATTATATCATTTTTGCAAAAAAAATGTTTTATTGATATCAATTAATTATATTAATTTTTTGTTTTGAAATTTTTGCGTTGGTATATGTAACTCGCGGTACTGACTTCCTGCTGAGAAGATTTTTGGCCTTCCAACACGCACTGCACAAGCACCCCAAATACTTGTCCATTCTGGCCAGATAATCAGTCCTCTCCTGGTCACCATTATACCTACTGAAGACGCCCTGGCTTGCGATCGACATTTGGTTTGAAGATTGCGCGACAAACCTTCTTTTGCTTCTATTCTTCACAGCAGGTATATTTTTTGAAAATCTTTACAAATCATTGTTACAAATCATTGTTTGGGCATTGCATACCTAGGATGTCTGCATTAATAATGTTAGGAATAGCTTTAGAAATTATAGATTTACATCTTTCCAAATAAAGATAGTTTCCAGTTTCAGGTAATCTCATAATGAATTTTTCTTCGGTTCCTGCATATGTTCCCACACGTTACACTTTATCCTAGGAACGTCTTTAGAACATAGACTCTCTGGATGTCTTTAAAACATTTCTTGGAAGTTAGTGCTGTATGAGTATATATTGCACATGTAAATAGTACAAAATTACTTATATTATAAAATTATTTTTACATAGAAGATCATCACATTTGTATTTTTCTACGAAATGATAAAGTGATAATAATAATTTTACAGTTGTACTATATGTATATATGCATATATTGCTACAATTAGTTGCCTATAAGAAATATTGTGTGTTTATACTCAATATTTTATCACTCATGCCTTAACTATGGATTACCGCTTTCCGATTTCCTTTTCAGTCACAGCAGGAAGTAAAGAGACATTGGTTCCGAATGATGAGGGAAGTTGCCTCTTTGTGCTCCGAGACGTTCATGTACCCCGAAATTGCGCATTAACACATTCGACGGGCGTGACCATTCGCTTGATGTCTTTACGAGCTCTTGCTTGCTGGAAACTTCCTTTCTGCATCAGAGACACAGCGGGATCACAAATATATAACTGTAAAAGATAGAAAAATATTTCTCTTTCACTTGGTGTTTGATTATGTTTCAACCTGTTGCACAAAATTCGTTGTAAAATTGCTTTATATTTTGCAACGCATTGTGTCTTAAAAAAAATTTAGATTAGTGGCATTATTTAAATTTATAATTGTTTATTACTCGTAAAATAATGGATTCTACCATAAAATAGAAACTACTGAAATTGCTTTTCGGAAAAAAAAACATTTTCACAATTTTGAGACACATGATTATTTGTGCTTAGTAATAATAATAAAAATAATAATAATAATAATAATAAGAATAAGAATAAGAAGAAGAAGAAGAAGAAGAAGAAGAAGAAGAAGAAGAAGAAGAAGAAGAAGAAGAAGAAGAAGAAGAAGCATATTCTACTAATCTATTTATGTCGCATTATGTGTGTTATATACAAGAAAACATAAGCGAAATAATAAAAATCTAATTTTGATAAAAGGCAAAAATGATTACAATATTAACTATAATATTAACTTACGCTTTCTATGAGATAAGAAAATTTAAGGTAAAAAGAAATTTTTCTGAGCAAGAGAGATTCGTTGAGTCAATCAAAAGATGTTCAAAGTGAGTTATGTATGCAATTAAGTGATTATAAAATTCTTTTTTTATATACACAATTTCACACGATCCCTTCTATCAAGCGATGATAGATCATTTTCGAGATAAATGTTTTCAAATCATTTATTTTATTTAAGATCATATTTTGCGATTCAAGAAATTAATAGTTATTGAACAACTTATATTAATACGCTTATATAACTTATAATAATAATTGTGGCTGTTGCAAAAACATGTGAGATACAGCTCAGACATAATTCAACTCAATAATGAAATTTATTTATGAAATTTATTAATTTATTTATAAATAGAAATAATAATGAATTAATTCATATTAACAGATAGTAATGAAATTTTTTGTTAAATTGTATACAGTTTTATTTTCAGAAACTTTCAGAGTGATATATTTTCAGTGATACGTTTTTTTAGGTGTATTGAATAAATGACTCACACACACAATCGTAAATAAAATTTAAACAGGTATTTGACCATTCTTTACGTATTTGCATTTACATTATAACTCTCAAACTGTAGCACAACATTATGATCTTGTGAATCATCGCTAGATTTTTCCAATTATATATTTAATATATTTGTGTGTATGTAGTATGTACAATTGTATATACAAGTAATTTTTCTATTAAGTAACATAAAAAAAAATAAAATGATATTAAGATAAGAAATAGAACTATTTGTTTAATAACTCAACAAATTTGTTAAACTCAACTAAACGAAGATCAATTACAGTCAAAATTAAATGTTAAGACCGTAACACAGACTCTTGCATAACGCATAATGCATAAGGGAATCAACCAACCGAAATTCTTTTTTTCCAATATGGAATAGAAGGAAAGGAATTCTGATTTTCTTATAACTTACTTTGATAGAAATAAATTGCTAAAATCGCTGAAACCTATGATCAATTGACTCATTTCAGTATAATTCATGCTAAAATGGGTCAATTGACATAGATTTCAGCGATTTCAGCGATTTATTTCCACCAGGGTGCATTATGCGTTATGTAAGAGTCTGTGTTGCGGCCAGACTAATACATATATATGTATCTTCTATTTATCAAAATCTTAAAAATAATGGCTTTCTGGCAGGATTTGATACATAGTATACATATAAATTCACATCAAATTATTTAAGCATCAAAGATCTAGCTTTGACCATTATAGGCTCTATTTTCTATTGATTGTGTATTCGTATGAATAGTCCAATAAGATTCTTATTGATTCTCTGAACAAAGTCAAAACTAATTAATAAAGGAGGATAAGAGCCAACGCAAGATTTAAATGCAATTCAAACGATCTATTCAAACGATCTTGTATATCAAAAAATATAGACGTTTCGATTTTAAATTAAATCATCTTCAGTACCCGAATAACAATTTAATTTAATTATTAAATTAATAATTTTCTTAAAAATTTAGTCCTTCTAGTAGCTTTAAATTCTTTAGATTTTTAATAATATCATTAATTGTATAGCTTCATGTTGTCTGTGGAGTGATTTCATTCAACTCCTTCATTATTATTTGAGAAAGCATTTTTATTTTCTAGATTGACTGTCAGTTTTCAGGTTTAATTAATTGAATTTAATTACTTAGTATCTCACAAGAATTCCAAATTTTAAATTATGTTATGAATGAATTAAGAAATACAAGGAAAAAGTCAAGAAATAAAATAGTTATGTAAATATAAAATTAGAAATCTAAAATCTAAATATGTATAAAAAGAAAGGGAACAATTAATTTTAATTATAAAAATTACTACAGGCGCGCGCGCGCGCGCGCGCGTGTGTGTGTGTGTGTGTGTGTGTGTGTGTGTGAGTGAGTGAGTGAGAAATTATAAGACCGTCAAATAGGTTTTTACAATTTTTTCAATTTTAAATCTTAACTGAGCATTCTCTAAGAGACACAAATTGTCTGTAGTCAATGACTACTACTAATAAATTTCTTTCAAACATGACTATGCACCGATTACTTTTAGTCTTTTAATATAATCAATCTGAAATATTATATATACAATAATCCTCTCAAGTTTAATTATATTTTTAATTAGATGCTACAAGCATGTTAAAATCTGTAAAAAACTTATTGCACATTACAAAAAATATTATTTCGTAAAAATATATCCATCTGAATTTAAAATTTACAGTCAAAATTACTAAGAAAAAGTTTTTTGAAAATTTATCTTTTAACGGCTTCAAAACTGTCGCGTAAGAGGAACTTTTGTTAGACCGGAACCGATATATAACACGCGTGTTCCAAATGTGTTTTACATTTTGTCGTTGACAAATCCCTCCGATCTATAACGTCTTCGTTATGAAGACGACATGGCCCACCTTGTGTAGAAAATGAGACGTCTGTTTCGAGTATAGTCTTTTCAAGCAGATCTTCCAAGCAATGATACATCAAAAAGAATAGAACATTCTTGTAAAGACAGGACATTGGTTCCACATATCTTCCTTTATAGTTCTTAATTTTTTTCGAATAAATGATTCATAAACAAATACAGAATTAGTTTTTTTCATTAAATAGAAAGACCACATTACTTAGGATATAGATAATGAATTTTTTAGAAATTGAAAATTGGACTAAAAAATGTTGATTATCAATCAATTTTTTGTCAATTTTGTGATCAATAATTAATCAAATTATAATAAAAAATTAATTAATTCAAATTAATAGATTTATTAAATACCTACAAAATATACAGGGCGTCTAAGATCGTAACAATGTTTAAAAGTAAATTCTTGAGATCATTTCGAGACAAAAATCCTAATATCAAAATATCGAAACTATAATCGAACTATAATCGAAACTATAATTTTGAATTACAAGCATTAAAGTTAACAGATCGCCTAAAATTTGTATGTTTAGGAATAATTGATATTTTGCGTTAGCGTTTACCTATCATATCTAAACACGTGAACTTTATATTGATATGATTTGTTAACTTTAAATACTTATAGTTCAATAACTATTACAGCCTCAATATTTTAATATTAGAATTTTTATGTGAAATTGATCCCAGAAATTTAGTTTTAAACTTTATTACATTTACCGGACATCTAATTAATATATCATATATACGTATATGTATATGTATATATTATATATATATACATATACACGCGCGCGCGCGCGGGCGTGTGTGTGTGTGTGTGTGCAAAGTGTCCGGTAGGTGTGACAAAGCGCTATAGGTAGAGCGGACTAAATTAAGTTGAAAAGTCTTCTATCATTTTACAATTTTTGCAACTTTTTTTAGTTACGCAATAAGCAGATTAATGTCTAAAATCGATGCATAAAATAACTTTAAAAGATAGAGATACCTTTAGGAATTCTTTAAGAAACATCTTTAAGATATTTTATTAAAAATTCTGAAAGAAATCTTAGTTGTCCTATACATTGGTTCGCTTATTCGACAATCTTTAGAAATTAATATCTCATAGATTATTGCGAAAATTAAAAAATGATAGAGAACTATTCGACTCATAATTAGTTTAGTCCCCCCTATCCATACGCGAGCGCTTTGTCAAAACTTACCCGGATACCCTGTATATACACATATATATGTATAATTACTAATAATGATAGTTACAAAAATTTTGAATCTTGCAATAAAGAGAAATAATAAAGGAACAGTAAAAACATTTATTTTTATAAAAAAATTAATTTTAATTTTTTTACTTTTGACTATTTTCAATTTATAATTTAATTAATTTTCAATAAATGTTAAATATTTTCATG
>NW_017259369.1:256915-257700 GCF_001594045.1 Atta colombica
AAAGAATCTCGTTGCGTTAATTGTAATTCTGGTTACAAAAATTTCAGAATTTTCTGGTTGAATCTACAATTCTAGTTAAGATAACAGACTTCTAATTTATATGATCAGAATCTTTTCGTTCGTTCATTTTCACACAGAAATTTTTCTCAATGTGTGTCGAAATGTGAATCAATCCATTTTTGTGATTGTTTTCAATGTAAACGTCCATATTAACGTATGCATTTAATAAATAATAAACTAAATTCGAGTAAAATATTTTATATATATATATATATATTTTTTTTTTGAGTTAAATTAAATTAATTTTAACTTCATTGTTATAGTTAAATTGAATAAGAGCAGTGGCGACCTATAGAAATAATTCAAATTGATATAATTTGACATTGGTATAATTTGAATTAACAGTGTATGAAAGAATAAAAGAAAAGAGGATGAGAAAAGATAAAAATATACGGCCAGTTTTTGTTTTTAGAGTAAACACATTTTGATATAAATACACGAAACGAAAACTAATTAGTTTGTACAAGTCAATTTAAAAATCCGGAATTTAACACGCCTCAGTATCTTTCTTTTATATTGCATATATGTTTTTCTTGACTAATTGCCATGTGATTCTCATTTAATCTGCCACACAGAAAAAATGTACATGTTATTTTTATACAGTTTGATATTTTTACCGCAATAGCGAATTTAATGTATTCCGCCATTTCTCTTTATACATATTATTATCATGTTACAAAAAATTTTTTAAGATAAAACATCTCGAAATAAAAAATAGATTTTTT
>NW_017259369.1:257800-269062 GCF_001594045.1 Atta colombica
CATTGGTGTCCGGTAATATACATATATCTGGCTGAAATTTTGTATTAAAAGTTAACGTTATTAAATGGAGAATTTTATTCTTTTCAGCTAAACTTCTTGCATAGCTCACCTCTTTTCTTTTTACGTCAGGAAGATAAAAAAACTTTAAACTGAAAAGAAATTCAGCTACATTGAAGGAGCCCAATATCAACAGCATCAGCTAATGGCTGCGTTCAGCAGAGAAAACTAATCAGTTAGTGCTTAGTGATTCTTTAATATTGTTTCTATACACGTAGATTCAACTAGAAGAATTAAAGGTAAGAATTAATCATACATATTGTAAAGAATCATTAAGTGCTAACTGATTAGTTTTCTCTGCTGAACGCAGCCATTCTATTTTTAATTAATCGTAAAACAAAAACAGGGTATGATACAGAATATGATTCAATATGTACGCTGATAACACGTTCACTATTAAAAAGAACAAATTTAAAGACTCTGTTGTAATGTTGTGTGATTGTGTGAACAGTAAATCTATGAATACACTCTCTATTGTTAAGTTCATTAACTGCTGTACATTTATATAAATTAGTATACTTACTTTAGTATACTTACAATTAGCGACGGACAATCACTAAGTGTACTTAAGATTGAATTATTGAAATAAAGTTCAAGTATTTGTGAAGTGCAAGCGCATATACTCTGTTACTTGATTTATTTGCAAATTTTTCGAGAACATTTAATGGGTTAACGGTCCGCTTTCGTTTGTCCGCGTCTCCGACGCATGCTTATGCTGCGCACAGGCCACGCGCGGAGCTTTACACCCTCGCACAATGCGAGTCTCGGCCTCGTTAAGGGGATCAGCTGCGTGGCATTGTCGCCACTAACAAGCACTAAATAGAGTACCGAGTGAAATCGTGTAGATGCACGGTGTGCCCACACAGAGACAGTCCATTGCACTGTCCATACAAATAATACGTCGAACACATCTACACGTATCCATATGCAAAATTGTGCACGCATGCGCCCGCACAGAGTTCCACTATAATATGCGGCCGTACTGTTTTCGTGAATCGTTGCAAACATTATGATTAGTACAATTGAATGAAAGAACTAAGAGACATTATTGCACATTGTCAATTAATTATGCAAAGAAAATCTGGTAATCTCGCTCTAGGTAACGATAGTCATACATTGATGACTATGAAAACATGATACACGTGAGTGCCTAGCCCTGCAGTTCTCGCATTGTGCTGTCTGTTAAACGGGGGAAAAAGGCGAGAGGTATGTAACTGCGAAAAGGAACGACGGGGTGTCTCAGGGAGTGTAGTCCTGCAGTTACATTATATACATATACGATTTATATGAGGGGTAGCGGAATCGGAGTGAGAGACGGACAGTTGTTAAGTTGTCCGACAGATGTCTCACTATGTGAATCTACTGTCTGTCCCCCCCCCCTCCCCCCTGCCGCGGACTCGTATTTTCACATTTCGAAATCCAATTCCGCGCTTGTACGGGGTTACATCAGTGGTAGAGCACGATACGCACAATTTCGCGATAATGATCCCCCGGATGGGAGGTCTGTCTCGTGTTGTAATTGACCCGAAGAGGGGTGACGGATCCGACTTTTACGCCTCCCTTTCTCCTTCGCGACAGCTTTTGTCGGAGCGGCACGTCCGCATTTTTTATCGTGATAATGAGGTATTCCAAATGTTATCGTAATCGGTCAATCTCGTTTCTATCGCTTGAGAGTCTCGCGAAGAGGAATAAAAGTTTATATGACGCATAGATTTATAGAACCTCCGCATATTTGAATGTTTTTAAATATTTTCATGATATAAAAATAGTATTAAACTTAATTATTACGACATTACATCAATAGAAGAAATTTAAAAAATCAATTGCATTAATATAATAATTATTGTACATTAATATCAGTTGAGATAATTTTTTATTGTTTTTCAGATTATTCTTTTCCATTTGATCTATTTGTATTTCGCAAATGTATAAATAAAGAAATCTAAATTATACTTATTATATTTCAAAGAGAGAATATCATACATTGTGAATTAATTGCTAACAATAATAAAGATTACGCGAAGAGCTTTGATAAAGCTCAACTGTTTTTCACGAGTTAGATGATATTAAAAATCAATGATATTAAAAATCTATGAGAAAGATGTAAGATTTGTGTTTAGAAATAGTTTACTTGGTGAAACATTTTAACATGCTGACTGACGCAATCGATTTTAAAAGACATGAAAAAATATAATAGTGAATGATCATTCTTATATCTATATACGAGTATCCTAGCACGTGTTTTCTACATATAACACATATATATAAAAACATCCTAACACATATATAAAAACGTACAATCGAAAGAATCATAAAAATGATCGCACGTGCACTTTCCATTCTAGAACATAAAGCTAACCATATTTCAAATGATCTTTAACAAATGCGTCTTCGCACCTGTCCATCTTCTCTTTCCCTCCCCATGATGATTTGGTCAACAGAGAGAAGTTTGGAGACTTAACGAGCTTTTGACGCACGACGTGTGTTGTATTATAGTTATATTGTTGAGTGGAAAATTACAATTAACATGTACATTACATATAACTTAGTGTTTGCTGGGAATAATCAGAAATTCTACTTGGTTTAATTAAAAATGCGTTTAATTATATACGTGTATCTTGTTGATGTAAACAAATTATTTTTCTTAGTGCATGATTATGTTTATTTAGTACATTGACGAGATACAAAGATATCCCACCGTACACAATTAAACAAATATTTCTTACAATGGCAATGTAATTACATTGCCGTAATTCTATGTATTTTCAGTGCTTCCCCATTTCACATCAGAAAGACTCGCGGACAAGTGCTTGTAAATCGAGATATTTGTTAAGATATGTTTGTACCTCACATTCTTTTTGATGACTTTTTTTCTTTACAATTTTTATCAATAAATTTTTATTATTAATAAAATTGATTAAAAGATTGAAGTATGACTGAATTGTAATCTAAGACTGTTATTTAGAAAAAGATTTCTTAAAGTAAAACTTTGTCAAAAATTAGAAAACATCCTTATTTTTGTTACTTAGAACTTTACAAACTTTGTTTTCTATTATATTTGTAATAAATGATTATTTTTTAGTTTGAAAATGTTTAATTATTACACCAGATAAAAAAACATCAGTTTTTAAAATTTTATTTTAGTTAGAACTTTTATCAAAATTTAAGGTATATACATAACTACCTCGCACCGCGTAGTCAGTATACTTGAGATGGTTATAAACATTAGTTTTAGAGAACATAGATTACTTTAGTTCAAATGGGAGCATTATTATTTATTATACCTTAAAAAAACGGTATGAGATTTTTTCGTTAAATGGAGGATACGAATGTACATAATTATTGATTTCGTAATGACTCGGTTTTCAGCACGTGCTTATAGTTAATCAAATTTTATGATCGTTATTTCCTGTCGTAAAGAAATAATGAAAGCGCTATATCGGTTATATTACTGATTTATTGAAATTACAAAGTTGTTTAAAACATGGCTTTTAAATGTATCAGAAATTTGTAGAAATTAAGTCGTAAATGTTTAGAGATTAATACATTTGGTCTATTTGAGATTGTTATTTTAACGCATATCCATGTATAATTCGAGAACTAAAAAATGGATACTATTTTTCAAGCAAACTAAAATTGCTTATCTAAATTTATCAAAAACGCATTTATTTTTGTACAGTTATATATGTATATTGTAAAGAAAGTATGTAAACTTATATAAATAATATTTGTAAAAATTATACAATTTTTAATGGAAATATATAAAATTCAGCTTTTTTACAAAAATTAGTTTTTTTATCTTTATTCGTGTAGATAAATATATCTTTTTATAAAATAAAAATTATAATAATATAGTACAATTTATAGTTTCTATATAAACGTACACATATTGTACATAATATCATATATAACATAATATGTTACAAATATTTTTTGTTATATTTGCATTTTTATATTCGTACACATTAATAGCTTTAGAACTTAGAAATAATTTTATTTCTAAGTTTATTTGTAACATCTCTTTAAGTGTATGTAAATGTATACTTTTAATAGTGAAAAATTATTTACTGTAATTATTATAATTTTACATGTAATTTTTTTACAGTATACAATTGTACAGTATACATAAAAATTACACTAATTTGCTCTAATTTTATTTTTTTTAATCTTATAAAATTTTAATTACGATTTTTATCACAAACTTGTAATTAAAATACTTTTCAAATAGAGCGTAAAATTTTTAATATGTAGTATTTATTTACACTCATAACACACATATATTATATAATATTTTATTAAAATAAAACTTCGATTTCATAAAAATAAGAATTTAAAACTATTAATAACTATTAATAACTATAATATATTTACGAGATAATCTTAAATTAGTTCTTGTCTTAATTAGGTAAAAATTAATCTAAAATTATTTTCCGGACATGTTTACACATATAAGAAAAACATACAATAGATAAAAGAAATCATAAAGAGAATATTATAGATTATATTTTTTTTAAAAGCTGTTTATAAAAAGTTTGTTTTACTCATTCTTTAAATTGAAATTGTAACAAGAAATTGCCTTTAAAATTTATAGCTCGTAAAATAAATCTAAGAGTTACTAATGAGACTCATCTAGAAACTTATGTCTTTAGATACTTGTGGAAAACATACAGTGAAACATATAGAATAGTACAATACAAACGAAATAATAAAAGTTTACACTTTAACGCAATTGTGACGAAACACAATATTTTATCTAATTATGTCGTTCTTGAGAATACATAATCTCGATCCAACCCCCTTCGTTTTTCCAGAACAATTAACGTAACTATCGCTCGCTCGCCCGAGCATGGAAAACATGAGTCGAGCCTGAAGAATAATGCGGGGGTGATTTTAATGCAAAAATAACAGAGTCTGGATGCTAACGATTTGGAGAAGCACGCATCATTGGCTTGTAGCCTCTCTGCATGTCTCATTCACGTATTTGCAACTGCAATAAGAGCCACGTGGCACTTGGTCCATGGTCCATCCCTTTACTATTTTAGCCACGGGATACCGAATAGTCACGTGCCACCGATCTCGGTACAATTTGCACGCGTAATCAGAACTTGCTTATAGTTTCTATGTCACTGTCCAAGAAATTTAACCTCGTGAAACTTGAGACAAGTAAAAATTGACGAACAACTTTTAACTTTTAAAATGATAAATATGATATTATGTTTGAGTCGAACAAAGATTTATTTTAATTCTATTTTGAGTTATTCAATCATCTTGTAGTGAAAAAAAGATAAATTTCAATATCAAATTATGTGAGATTTATATATACTGCATACTATTTTAAATAGAATAATCTTGTTGTAACACTAATATAAACTTAACTAGAAGACGAATCAATTCCTCCGGTTTCTTGGCAATAAAGACGCATAGATCCAGAAGAGAATCTCACGAGCCGAGGAGACATCAAAATAGAAGAGAGATGGCGACCCTCGGTGCGTCCACGTGTCCGACGTGGACGTCGACGATGTCATTAAACTCCTCGTTACGCGAACCCGAGTCCAAACTAACTCTGTTCATCCGGGATAACTCTCTCGTGCAGACCGTAGCCAGATCTACCAGCCAACGGCAACCAGGCCTTGCGAATAGACGGAGCTACGTCTCGTGATTGGTTACATTACCGATACGCGCGTCTCGCGTCACAGTGATGCTGTTACAGCAGTCGCGGTAAAAGCTTCTCTCTCTCTCTCTCTCTCTCTCTCTCTCTCTCTCTCTCTCTCTCCCCCCCTCTCCCCCCCTCACTTTCTCTCTTTCTCTCTTTTTGTGTCCCCCGCGTCTCTCAGAGAACAATCTTCTGCATCTATACTCTCTTTCGTTGAGGAAAACATCATGGAAATCTCCCACAAGAGCATGAACAGCGAAACTTGATGAAATTTTGTTCAATTGATTATATTTACTTTGAGAAATTTGTTAAATTCAGCATATTTTTACATTATTGGAAATTTTTTATTGACATCTTAAATATTCTTTTTCATTTAATTGCAATTAATTTTATATGAATATTCAGAATTTAGCAGAAATTTCTCAAAGCAAATATAATTAAAGCAAATATAATTCGAACTACATTTCACCAAATTCTGCCGTTTATGCTTTTGTGAAAGATTTCCATGATATTGTTTTGCTCAATAAAAGAAATGTAGATATTAAGTTATAAATAGAAACACAAAATTAAAATAAAATTAAAAATAAAATTAATTAGGAAACACAATGAATTGTATTAGAAATGCTCAAAATATTATCTAATATTTCAAAAATATTGTTATTTACAATATATTGATACTTTATCATAATACCGTTAATTTTATAGAATTTTCATTTTAATATTTATTAAATAGATTTAATATTTATTAAAATAGACATCTTGTATATAAATAGAGGAAGGTTACCAATTCCGATATACCACTTTGTTTTTGAATTTCTTAAATAAAAGCTAAAAGTAAAATTTTAGAAACATAAATGCAAACTAGAAAGTGTCATCTATCAAATAATACAGCAATTTTTGTAATACTTTGTGCAATTTTGCAATTATTAACTATTATATTTTGTAAGATAAACAAAAATGAGCATTTGACAAAACGGTTCCCAAAACTGACATAAAATCATATATTTTACTTTTTTTCTTTCATAGAAGTCATCTGTACAAAATACTTACAAATGAATTAAGGCTCAGACAAAAGATTCGAACATACCATGAATATTTAATCTATCCGAACTTCAGATATAACTAATTAACATTTCTTACCATCACTGTCTAAACTCGAATTGATTGAATTGTCCGAACTATTTAATGTTTGATCTTTAGATTTGAACTGTCTGAATTATTTGAGCATCTGATGATTCCAAATTCCCTATTAAGTACCACGATTAATTAATTTAATTACGTATCTCTTGTAAAAGTTTAAAAATATTAAATTATCATGAATGTATAACATGTTAAATGTGTTTATTTCGAGAAGCCTAAGATTTGACACTAAAGAATAAATTAACTAAAAGAAGAATTAAAATTAATTGTTGAACTTCGAGAAAAAGATTTTTGAATTTAAAAAATACAGTGCTCTCCTTAGAATAAGCGAGGAACATGCTTGCGCTGCGGGGGGCGAATGGGTTACGTGTCATGATAAAGCTTGGGAATTGACTAGTCCGGATGTCGCATGTTGTATGCGCGGTGTGTTCTCGCCCTTGTTGATGGGGCTGCATATCCCGGTTACACTCGATACATGCGTAATACAACACACGTGCTTTGCTACCCTTGTTCTTCCCCTCCATCTACCATTCGTCTCTCTGCTCCCTGACCACCAGCACTTTCTCGTACTGCAGTAAATGATTTGTCTCTTTGCGGCTTTCGAAACAGCTATGATTTCATATATGTATGATCGCTCAATCGCCATTCGTCAATCTCAAATTATTTATTCTTCAAAATGACCGATGAGTACAGGGTTCTCATGTTTGTTTGTATAATTTTTTTAAACATATTTTTATCTCTCGTAATCATAGCAATAGGTTTCGATTCTTTCTATTACATATGTAAAAAGAATATTAAATATTGAATTCTTAAGATAAGTAAAAAGATTGATAAAAAGCATTTATTAACATTTATTTTATGTAAAAAGAGATAAAAGAAATGCATTTATAAGGCTTAACAGAACTTATTAGTAACACTAATAACATACAATTACATATTGTTAATGGATTACTTTTATAAAAAATTATCAAATTAATTAATAAAAGTTTTTTAAATAATAAATAAAATAATAATAAAGTTCTTATTATAAAAATATAATGTTCCATTAATTATTCAACTAACGCTACATATTCTTGAAATATTCATAAAAGATTTCTAAAATCCCCCCAAAAAAACATTTTAAAAGTATTCCGGAATATCCTGAAATATTTATAAAATATAAAAGCAACATTCAAATATAGGTAAAATACTATTTATATTTATATTATTACATATTCTGAGAATGTTTCATACATGTATATTCCGCAAAATTTTAATTTTTTCAGAAATTCCAGTCATCCCTGAATTACTTTTTAAACAAAAGTTTACTATGAAGTTGAAGAACATATTTCACGTATTTTTACCTTCAAGCTTATAAATTTAATTTTTAAAAATGAAAGGCTTATTTCACAGACAAAATGCTACGCACATCACCACCTTATATTATCTCCCAGATGATTCTTGTTTACGAATAAATCCTCTTCGTCGTAACTCTGTCGGTGTAGATGTGTACTGTTCGCTTGCGTGATTTTCATGATATATATAAAGAGAGTTCAATATTCTGAACATTTCATCGATATTTGTACATTTTGTAATGATTTTTTTTACTATTATGGAATATTCGATATATTGGAAATATGAATCAAACTTCCTATGAATATTTAGCGTTAGCTAGATATTCACTTGCCATTAATTTCCTACATTTCCTTGCGAGGGCTCAATTTCGAAAACAGATACGAATGCTTATTTTCGCAGCGACGAAAGCTGTGCATGACGCTAGCCTATTTTCTCGGCTTTGTGAATCGAGTGTTTCACCAGTCGGTTGCCTCACCTCGTTATCGTTCTTTTTTTCCCATTGCTGAAACAAGAAACTGGCATCAGGACGTCGTTATAACGCAAGACGTCCACTTTTCCGCATCTCCTGACCGTCGCGCCGCGTCGGCCCCTCGATAGTCGTTGAACGTGGTCCTTGCGTACTACAAATAAAACTCTCCTGGAAACAAACAGGAACGACCTTCCACTACAAATTGACACTTTCGCACAATACACGACTTAAGGACCCTGGTATATTTTGTTTCTCAATTTAAGATCTATTTCAATTTGTTGACGTGTAGCTTTAAATACTTAATTATTTGGACTTGAGAAGAAGCTTATTCAAACAAATTTTGTCGTAATATTAAAAACAGAACAAAATGTAAAATTGTAAAATTGAATTTTAAATAAAATTCACTCCTTTAGTATATTTTTATATATGTATATTAAGATTACAAGATTAGCTTTTTAAAATTATAATAGTACTTTTTCAAATTTCCATTTTATTATATGACATGTTTATTATATGTACATATATACTTTTTACACGCGCATGCATATGTTCAAATTTTAAATACTTATAAAAATAAATCCTAAAAGTATATTCTCTGTCATTTAATTATTATATCTTTAATATATAATAACATAAGACTATTCAAATTAATTTTCTGTTTATTAGGAATAACACCTAGGAGAAAAAAGGACATCTATTTTTATGAATGTTTTTGCGGAAATTTTATACGTATATTGATGTATTTTGCGTTAATTTTATATGTATATTATACAAAATTTTTAATTAAAAATATTAATAAATAGCAGCATACCTACTGTTGATTAATATTGAAATAGTGATTTATGGAAATCATCATAGCTTTTGTACTGTCTAAAACAGGAGAATTTAATAAATTTTTGAAATATATTAATAAATCCAGTCTTTATTGTAGAGATTTTTTTCCAAAGCTAGTTTTGTTTTTTACAATAAAAAATTGAACAATTTTTTAACGGAAAATTGCATTTTTTTAAATTTAGAAATTCGTTATTTTGTCATAATTTAGAATAATCTAAAATCAATTATAACAATTAAAGATTAAATTTATTAATATATATTTCAAGAATGTAAGTTTTTTTGTTTCAATTATATTGTAAGTTATGATGATTGAATCGTTATTACTAGGAACAAGCTCGGCATTACTTGTTAATATTTTTAATTAAAATTTTTATGATTTCTTTAATAGTGAGTAACACTCACTATTAAACGAGTAAAATATTAGTCAAAACTTGGTTTGAATAAAATTAATAGTTCCCCCCCCTCCAAATTTATAAAAATAAACACTTTTTTGAATCTTCTAAATGTCCTCTTTTAAAACTTTTAACATACTATTAGAATATGATCATATTCTTTATTTTTTTGAAATAAAAAATTAATATGTATTATTACCTAATATAATATTAAGTTATTGACGGAATTATTTAGGAATTATTACCGGTTATTCCATCTTCAAATTAACTATGTGATAATTTACTTATTAGATAAACAAAAGCATAAAAGAGTAAGAGCATAAAAAAACAAAAGAGTAAGACAGTGAGCTGAAGTTTACCAAAGGATAGAATAACCCAGATTTAGTGTTATTCAGCGATGAATCAATCTGATGAAAAATAAAATACATTTATTAAATTATAATTTTTCTTCAAAATTAAGGAAGCATTATCAATCTGAAAGAACATATTTCCGAAGGGATGATATTGATCAAGAATTTTTAAAAGTAAATTGTCACGTCGACTAACAAAGATGCACAATATACGTTTATTAAGTGGCAGTCACGTGGCATGTCTAACGATACAATGATATCAGTTTTGTTCTCAGACACGATTCGTCACGTGTCACTCAACATGAGCCTTTACTTTATTATGTGACAACGATAATACCCACCCTAGTTGATTATAATCGCATTTAGCTTCTGCTATTTGCAGAAACATATATAGTCGCACATGAGTGCAAATCTAACAATAAGTGCAACGAATTTAGAAAAAGTCGAGCATTACACAATCCTTTTCAAAAATTCTATCGAAAAGATGTTATTAGTATTATGGAAGAATTTATATTTTCTGAATTATTTCATGATATAACATCATTTTCTGTAATTTTAATGTTGACCAGCATCTGATATTAATTAAATTTATTATAAAAAAATAAAATAATATAATAAGTATGTATTGTATATAACAAACTCATATTTATATTTTTTCACTATTTACATTCTTAAAATTAATTAGCGGTTAAATGCCGCTTTTCATTTTATGATTAATATTTTACGATTAATATAACAATAAGTAAAAAACAGTTATATCTGTACAAGATGTACAATTATAATGAAAAAAATAACGAAGAAAAAGTTTATTTATTCTAGTAGGATAAAAAAGTTATGACTTATAAAATTTTATGATTATTTGGTGAATTAAGAAATATGATGTAAAATATTCAGTAAGATTATATTTTTAATGCAACATAGACTTGTGAAACATTATTCGACTCTTGTATTATATTATCTAAATACATTGAATATTTCAAACTCGTTAAATTAATAGTATTTTTACTATAAATTTTTCTTAAATATTATATA
>NW_017259369.1:269162-269954 GCF_001594045.1 Atta colombica
CTAATCTTTTGAAAAATGTTTGGATTTTGAAATCTTTCAGTATATATATAGAATGTATACATAAGTTCGGTACATTAATTTCATTATTTATATGTTATTCATTCAATTGCATTATTTATAAATTATAATTTGTTTACTTTTTGCTGATGAAATAAATAAATTTGTTAATTAAATTGTATTTTTCTATCAAAACAATACTCGATTTTATTTCGTATTCCACCGTTTTTGTTAGTAGATCCCACGACCACCCGAAGTGAGCCCGCATCTTGACATCCGCCGGTCCACCGTTTAGCAATAATTTACTCATCGCACGGCCACGAAATAGCGTCGAAAAAGACCCTGCGGAATGAAACGGTTTGGTCGTTGACATTGCAGTGATGATTCGAATCCCACGGGTATATTGTTGTCCAATGATTCGTCCGTATTTACACGTTGCGTACCGAAATTGCGCGCCGACGGCGTAAATGCGCCCGTATAAGGACGTATCTGAAACGGACATGATGAATAAAATATTGATAATTACCTTTTTCTATATTTCTTCTATATTTCGTATGCAACTATCCTTAAAATATGTCAATATTACAGCTAATTTTTTTGGGATGATAAAATTCTGAAAATTAATATCATAGATATTACTAACGTTTTTTTTCCTATAATATAAAATAAGAAAAGATCTATAAATGAGAAAAGTTAAGATTCATTTACTAAAAATTTTTATTATTATATTTTTATTATTATACAGTACAGAAATGATTATTATACAATACACAAATGATATTCATTATTTCTGTA
>NW_017259369.1:270255-271147 GCF_001594045.1 Atta colombica
TATATATATATATAATATTATATATTATAAATATATTATATAATGAAAAACATTGTCTGGTTTATATATGTGGTTTATATATGTTTATGGGCATATCGGACTAGAAATTTATCCAAAGGATTTTAGCAGGTCCTAATCAGGTTGACCTTATTTCATTATTAGGTTCTAGTAAGGTTAGTTCATCAGGACAGTCATATAACGCAGAAGTCGAATCCTCATCCGGATAGCCTCATCAGATCCTAATAGATAAAGTCCTTATCACGACCTAATAAAGTTCTATCAGATCCTCATTATCCTCAGGATAATGAAATGAAAGTCAACCTAGCTAGGACCTGCTAAAATTACTGGATAAATTTCTAACTCGGGAATTGTTCAAATACTATCTAATTTAGCATCACATTCCAAAAGAAGCAAAAACATATATTTCAGAGATCCAAAAGGAATACTCTGAAGGAATTTTATAATTTCTACTTTGTCTAAATCAACTTGCATACGAGCCTTATATAGAATTTGTGGATGTTTTCTTCTTACGAGTAATCTGTCCATCTCGTGGCATGACTGCGTATTAGAAACGGGGTCAACCATATTCAAATCTAACGAGAGAAGATAGAGAGAGAGGAGAACAGAAGAAGAGAGAAGAGAAGAGAGAGGAAAGGAGAGAGGAGGGAAGAAGAGAATGCAATAAAGTTCTGACTTGTTCTACGTATCGATATATTAGTATGAATAATAAAAATTTCTTATCGCATTCGAAAAACTTTATAATATTTCAGAGTATCTCTATCACGATCTCAAAGATCGTGTTAAAATTGAAGAGACGAAGAAAATGTGGTTGCATTTTCACGAGAGAAAGAGAGGGGAGGGGAACCTTCTTTTACAATATATATATATATAT
>NW_017259369.1:271369-275168 GCF_001594045.1 Atta colombica
GTACATAACATACTATAGATAACAAATTTTCTTTAATGCTGTAGAATAATAGCATTTATAATAATATAAAAATAAAAAATGCACTTTTCTCATTTATTCTCGTAAAAACATAGCAAAATATGCTTGGTAAATAATAAAATTTGACATTTATTGCATATTTTACATATTATTATAATTAATAAAGGTTCCAATGCATTTTTTTATTATTTATTAGAAATTAGAAATTTTTTAATTTTTAATATAATTTATTCCATTAATTCAAAAAAAATTAAAGAAAAAAGAACTCTAAACGCGTTTGTACATTTATAAGAAGTAATGTATAAGTCATGATTAACACAACTCGAAGCGGATCAGGTTTTTCCTTTAAATATTTTTTCACGTTAATCAAAAACCTTTTTGTATCGTCTTGCTAGTACCATTTTTTTCTCTCTCAAAGAGCCTTTAACCCTTCGAATCAATCAAAAAACCGCATTTATCTTCGCGCATAATTCTATTTCTTCATGAAAAACTTCCAGCAGTCGAAATTTATCAATTGCTTTTCATGAGTCGGAAGCTGCTGGCAGTTTTGTTGTCGGCTCTCCCAAGTTGCAAGAAAAGATGTTATTCAAGATGTTAGACATTGACGGATTTGTAGAACGAGTCGTTTTAATGCGTACCATCTGAAAAATCGACGGATTAGTTCGTAAATTCTTATGAATTCGACACGGCTTTCATTCATTCGAATCGATCCATAATTCCATCTACAGTTCCATCAATCGTTTAGATTGCATATATTACGCGTGTGTACACGTGTACAGGGTATATGTATACACATGTACATATATTATGTTTAAAATTAAACAAGCCTTATAAGATAAGAGATAAAATATTAATATTTTTTTAGATTTAAATTGGATAATAAAAGTTTCTGAATAAAGATTAATTTTGTCACAATTTTATTTATTAACAGCAATTAATTTTTTTAAATAATAATATAAATTTTTAATAAACAATTATTAAATTCTTTTTTAGTAATATTTATACTCATAATGTTTAATACATAACATTTATTTTTGTTTTTGAAGAAAAAATTCTATCACTTTAATTTTACTTATAATTAAAATACTAACTCTATAACTTAAAACAAAAAGTATATGTATGAATAATATATATGTAATAAACTTATGTATATTAGTCATACACACAGTTAAATTTATATGTTTAAAGTGTTTGTAATTTATATGTTTAAAAAATAGAGATATCTATAATCAAGTATCCATAATTCGTTCTTATTTTAAGCGTTTTAAGTAATATTTTAAGATGCTAATGCGATTCTCTAATTGGTTCATGACATCTTAAGATTGTACTTAAGACATTCTTAAATATAAGAATCGCGACTATGAATACCGGCCCAAATATCTTAACTCTAAGTGTAAGTTTTATTTAATTTTTTATATAATTTAAATTATCGAAATTTTCAAGTTTTTCTGAGTTGTAATTTATTTATTAATTAAAATTTTTTTTAAGTTATACAGTTAAAATTAATTATAAGTAAAAAATTAAAATAATAGAATTCTGTCTTCTTTCTTTAAAAATTAATAAATATTATATATTATGAACATAAATATTTTTTAGAAGCATGAAATAACATTTTAATAATTGTTTATTAAATTAAAAAATTATTTTAAAAACTTAATTATCGTTAATAAACAAAACTTAATTATCGTTAATTAAAAAACCGCTTTTTTTTAAATCAGATAATGAAAAACTTATTATGCAATTTAATTCTGAAAAATGACTAAATTTTTATTTATTAAAGCTTATCCAATTTTTTCTTATTCATAGAACAACATGTAGACTTATGTTGTGAAAATAAATTCAATATAAAAGAACATGTTCGGTCAAAACATCATTTGTCTAATTGGCTAAACAAGATGAATTTTTTTTATTTTAGTTCTGACTAATCGTTATTTGCTACTGAAATCGGTCAAATTGATGACCGTGTGTAACCTGAATATATTATATACGAACTAGCGCTATATCTTTCTACCTTAATATTATTCCTTTTTCTTCTTATTGTTGAGTCTTGTGCGGAGAACCAAAGATCAGCTGAATGGTTCGAATGCCTTTTCAACAATGATTTATGTTTCGATGTTTATTTAACTGTGCAAATAACTTTTTTATCCTCTGAATGAAAATAGAATTCAAACAGGGTCAAAAAAATAAAAGAAAGAACAAATCAATTTTGTCGCTTCTGGTACAAAAGAGTTTGAGTTTTCTCCTTATGAAAAGAAACATAAGAAGTTACATCTAAACTGTGTGTTAGTCAGGCAGCCACTTTGTCACTACAATTTTTCTATTCAAAATATGTAGGTTACTGGGACATCGTCCTTTTGGACCTTTTAGACCATTTTAGCCTTCTGCCTGGATAATAAATCACTTGATTTGCTATAAATGTTTTCTATAGTAAGATCTTTTTTTAAAATTTGTGTATTGCACTTGTGTATTTTTGCCGTTTTTTGTCACTAAATTTATATGCAATATCAAATATAAAATATGATTTATACAATTTTTATCCTATTAAAAAGTGTTTTACTTAAATATCATGCAAGTGTGTGACAATAATTAAATGATAAAGTTTAATATATTAATACTAATTAGATATGATTTATTATTAGATTTTTAATCAAAGTAACCTTTTTATTTCATAATAAGAATCGCTTTTTTAGCTAGTATCACAATATTTCTAAATTCTAAATATCTTTATCTATTCCTGCAACTGTTTCCGCGAAATCTTCAGCATATTTTGTATTAAACATTATTCTTATTATGCTGGAACATACTATATTTGCAACATAAACTTATCTTGTACATAGATAATCAATCCTTACTAAACATCGCCATTTTTAAAAATATTTTACTCACAATCAGTTCAAAATTGAAAATTAGTGGTTACATTCAAAAGAAAAAACATTTCTGAATGTAATAAAAGAAAAGGAAACATTTTCAAATATTTATATAGATGCTATAAAACATTAAAAAAAATTAATATTCCGCGCATTAGGTACATACATATATGTCAATATGATCTAAGTATTAGGTATACAACTTTTCTTCCGCCGTTTTCCTATAGATGGCTTTAGCGGTAAGTGGTGGTCGAAATAAATAGATCATAGACGTCATACAATAAACTTGGGCATCTGTCAACATAACCCCATAGAAACATTAGTCGATTTGTGTCTGCATCATAAAGTTATTCTCGATTGAAAATGTCAGTTTACGAGCCAAATTCTCGTCATTTGCGGGAGGTTTTAATTTTTTGCTTCAATATGAAGAAATCTGCGGCTGAGGCTCATCGAATGCTCTCAAATACTTATGGCGAGGCCGCTATTAGTGAAAGAACGTGTCGTGAATGATTTCAACGCTTCAAGAACGTTGATTTTGACGTCCAAAGTCATGCTCTGTATTTGGTGGGACCAGCTCGGCGTAGTGTATTATGAACTGTTAAAACCGACTGAAACAATCACAGACGATCGGTATCGAACGCAATTGATGCGTTTGAGCCGAGCATTGAAAGACAAACGGCCGCAATACAACGAGAGACACGATAAAGTGATTTTGCAGCATGACAATGCTCGACCCCATGTTGCGAAAGTGGTCAAGACATACTTGGAAACATTGAAATGGGAAGTCCTACCCCACCCGCCGTATTCTCCAAACATTGCTCCTTCTGACTATCACTTGTTTTGATCAATGGCACACGGCCTGGCTGACCAGCATTTCCGGTCTTATGAAGAAGTAAAAAATTGGATCGATTCGT
>NW_017259369.1:275268-280544 GCF_001594045.1 Atta colombica
ATATATATGTTCGATTATTTTAACTTATTGAATATTATTTTCAAAAATAGATATAACAAATCTGCAATATTTGTGCATATTTGTTAAAAAAATTCCATTTAAATTCTATGTAAACTAGAAATTAAACAAATAGCAGAAAACATCTAAGCAATATGTATTTTTTTATACGATCGTACTAAGAATTTAACTTTCAAGTAAATAGTTATTTATTTTTTTACATATTGCACTTAGACAAAATATCTTATGTACATTATTTTATTTTTACTGCTAAATTTACGTTTTTAGAATTAAATTTACAATTTTATTGATTAAATTTACAGTTTAAAAAATCCGATAAGTATCTATTATAACAAAGCACAATCAAAAAGATAATAATCATAAAAGATACTAATCTATCTATCTTTTATTTTATCTTTTCTTAAATTTCTTTTTATTAACTTTCTTTTGTTAGAAATAAAGAAAATTTTTCTATTATTGATAGCGGCCAACAGAAAAGTAAAAATTAGATCTGTGTCGATTAGAAAGAAAATTATAAATATAAACAAAACAAGTTTCTAACTTATTAAGTCCTCAGTCGCAATTGTGTAAATAGATATTATTATAAAACAAAATTATATATACCGAATGTTCCAAATAAAGCGTTACAAATTTTTATCTCGGAAACACGGCATTATTGAGAAAAATTATTCGAACGAAAATTGTAGAGTTCAAAAAGATTTATTTATTAATCTTATCAGTTTGACTTTGAATGGCATCGCCAAGATCAAGTCAAGATCACGTCGATTATTTAAAATGGAACACCTTACTTTTGATTCCAGAATCTAAGTTATTTCTTATTGAGTACTTTTCGACTTGATAGTACGGCGACATTAGCATTACCTAAAGTGTCCGATCGACGACTGAAACCTTTTAAATATTATTCAGGATCATGTTCTGAATAATATTTGTTAAGATCAAGGCCATTGGAAATTATTCCTCTTATTTTCTTTTTTGCACTAAAAATTCATTTTTATGTAAAAATGAAAATAAAAGGTGCAATCTCTCCAATAGCTTTGATCTTAACAAATGATATCCAGGATATGATTCTGAACAAAATTCAAAAGATTTTAGTAATCGATCGGACATCTTGAATAATGCTAATGCTAGCGATACTGTAACTTTTAAGCATTAGAACTCAAAGAATATTTAATGAAAAAATATTTTCTTATAGCGTTTTGGAAAGTTCTTAACATCAGCTTGACGTTAGATTCTGAAAATAAAAATAGGATATTCTATTAAAAAAAATCAATATGACCTTGACCTGACTTTGGCGACACTATCCAAGATTAAACTGATAAGATAATAGACCAGACCTTTTTAAACCCTACAATTTTTGTCTGAACAATTTTTCTCAATAATGCCGTATTTCCAAGCTAAAAATTTTTAACGCTTTATTTTGAACATCCGGTATAATTGCGATCAAAAAAGTTAAAATTAAAACTTCATCCGATACGAAATATTACAGCAACTTTGCAGCATATTACTTTGAAAAATTGCAATATTTCATAACATTGCTACTATATCATAGCAGTATTCTAATGTCCGCTAAAATAAAATATTACTGCAATATTCTGCGATACTGTTGCAATATGTAGAGAAATATTGCAATACTTCGCAATATTTCAATAATTAATTTAGCTTTATTAATTATTAAAACATAAAATAAAAAAACATTCAGAGGTTCAGAAAGTATACTCGAAAGAGTTTGAGAATCTCCAAGAGACTCATTGACGCCATTTGCACTTCGCTTTCTCTCTTTTGTAAGACTCCTAGATGTTTTCTTCTAATAAGAAACACGTGATGAGGTAGCATACTTATTATCTGTTGAATAATATTGCAGGAATATATTGCATTCTCTATAAAGTATTAAAATTACAATATATGTTACAATATAATTATAATATTACTAATAAAATTTTAACATTGTACCAATATTATTGTAATTTTTGCAATATTGCGCACTATCAAAATATTGCTGCAATATTATTATAATATTTCATGTAAGGGTTATCTCGCTTATATTATAGTATTTTGTTAATTTTAAATTGATATATTAATTGACATATTTTTATTAACTAAACATTTATTATTTTTGCTCGTCCTTAATCCATTCTGACATATTGCGTTCAACAAAAAAAGCAGCTTTGCAACTTTTGTAAAATTCTTTAATATGATTGGACTTGCCCTTTTATTCCTCACTAGATCTACATGTATAAACCAATAAATCATATTCCATACCAGAATTTTTCAACAGTTGCAAAGCTGCTTTTTTTACTGAACGCAGCCATTATTAAATTGTTTTGTACAATAATACATACATTTTGTACAATAATATATACATAATGTTTATTATTATTACATTGTTTACATTAATAACGAGCAGGATATTAATTTTAATTGTTATATATTAAGTTTTAGACTTTTATCAATATCCTAGCAAAAAGTTTTTCATATAAGAATATAACTTATATATATATATAAATATAATAAATAATAGTATATAATTATAATATATGTTTAATATATTAAATTTATATATCCTTAGCTTCTCCTCTTTTTTTTGTAAAATTACTGTTTAATACAAGAAGAAAATATAATAATAATGAAAAAAAAAGTTTTTTTAATAATTAACAAAAACATTTTCTCATTGTTTCTTTAAAAAAAAATGAAGTTTAACAGAAATAAGAAAAAAATTGCCCTTGTATGTTTATATATAACGATTTATGTATGAAGATGAGCCTTGAAATTGAACCGAAACATTCGACGATGGAGCAATGTAAATTATTTTACATTGCTCCATCGTAATTAAAATATATTATACAGAATATTAAACTGCTTACATCACTTACCGTTCTGTCATTCTTATTAGTCTATCCACTATTTACACATTATTAATATAAAGTTCAACTTCTTTGCGTTTTTTAAATTTATGTTGTATGTAGCACCAGTATATTCTACATTACAAAAAAGTTATTAAAAAGTTATTAAAAAATTTCATTATTTGTAATGAATTACCTTTTTAAAAGCTTATTATTATTGATAACTTATTTTAATATTTAAAATTTATTTCTTTCAGTATTACAATTGCTAGCACATTCAAAGCATATTCTTTCTTTCGTTGCATGTTTCATTGCAAGTAAATAATTAATTAAATAACAATTGTTAATATTTCTTATGTATCATGCAAAGTCGATAGTATCGATACAGCAGCCATTAATCATTTCCTCATAAATTCTATGCAAGAGGCCTCACAGGTGTTCGGGTAGCACTTGTACGTAATCAAATTAACAATTTATATAAAACACGGCACGAATGATCAGCGAAGGGCAAATGACATAAACTCGGTTACATAAAATAGACACTAGGAACGAAGGAAGCCTCTACGCACTCCCTATACCGAGTTTTCTCGCCAGTATAGAGAAGCCCCTGCAAGGAATTTTTACATATGGATGGACCACTAACGATACCATAAAAGATCTATGATCTAAGTAATAATGTATGCTGGCGTTCTCCTCCTGATCCATGTCATAACATGAGTATGTTGCGACATTATAAATAAATAATTTATATAGCAGGGTGAAATAGACAGATTTTTATCAGTGAAACAAAGATCGATATTACTTCTAATTGCGATTAAAGACATTGTAATTACATATATTATATAAATGGAGATGTATATATATATATATGAGTGTGTGTGTGTGTGTGTGTGTGTGTGTGTGTGTGTGTGTATATATATATATATTATATATATTATAAGGTAATCATGCATAAATTGTGTGCATAATATAATTGTATATTACTACTAAACGTAATATAATTATATATTACATTTATATCTCTTCGTTTTTTTTATTAAATTTTTCATTATCTCTTTTTCACATATACGTGCATATGTTTGATATCTGCACATATAAGTGCGCGCAAAGAATGAGAGAGAAAGAAAGAATATAAGTATGCATATTAATAATAATTTTTCTTACTTCTTCGATATTGTTATCGAATACTTTCTCTATACGTAGAGAAGCAATTATGTATTTGAAATAATAAATATGATAAATCTCATAATAATCGCGAGAATTAATGGCATTAAGTGAGAGCACGTGCGTTTTTCAATGGGATATTTCATTTTGCTCTTATTACAGTATTAGTCTTCAATACATATAAAATTATATTTATTCTCTATTGGAAATTTGCGGTTACCCGTACAAAAATAATATTTTGCAGGTGATAAATTTTATATCATCTGGCTCTTTTGTATAAGCAAGTACTTAACGAAAAAAGTTTTGTCGTTTTAAAACTTGTACAAATGTATGTGATACAAAAAAATATGTTACAATATCAGTGACTCTGAAAACAAGACACACTATGTGTTTGTATCTACCTATATACAGCAAATTAAAAAGACTATAATATTATGAAAATTGATCTGAAATAAATATTCCAATTTCAGTTATTCGTGCTTATATGCTGTATAAGTTTATTTGGAACAAAGATCCAAAAAGTATGATAGGTTTTTTGAAGAAGACATAGCTTTATTTTAAGTTTAAAATTATATAGCATACAAGTACAAAGAATTAAAATTGAAATAATCATTTCCGGGTTAATTTTTATAATGTTACAGTGTTACAGTATCCCCTTTCTAATTTTCTGTATATGTATAAATATGTTGTTTTCAATGTCACTGTAGAGGCTATTTATACATATACAATATTGTAACGCAATCTACCAGATCTTTCACATTATATACATTAACTTTTTGAAAAAACAATAGAACGTTCTGAAAACATTATAATCACAAGAATTCATATATAAATGAAAGCAAATGAGCAGACTTTTTACGTATCGATTATGTATACCTACCTTCGATTGTTTTATCAAATTTCGTCGTACTTCCGTTCTATTTTATTTTGCGCTTACGATCGCAGATCAACTGATATGTCGGCGAATCGCGGCGCCACACTGCGAGACTGTCAATTAGGAATCCGTCGGGCGCGGGTGTTCCCAATATCCGCTGAATCACCATTTTCGTAACTGCTGTAAAATGTCAAAGCTGATAATCGCACGCGATCTCAAAATCCGCGATATTGAATTTACTTATAAGTTTCCTTACGTGACTGCTATTTAACTGTAAACTATAAAAAATTAATTACATAGGTGAATTGGTTCAATTTTTTAAAAATGCTAAACAAAATTAATGAAATGTTTTTTTATGCTTACTTATAATATATATATAT
>NW_017259369.1:280581-284481 GCF_001594045.1 Atta colombica
TATATATATACTTATTATATATACTTATGATTATGCTTTAATTTATAAATGTAACAGTCAACTGAAAGAATATAGATCTAATGAGTTGATGTTGTGCAAGCTTAATCGGGGTAGCAGTGATATTATTTAACAAACAAGCCGGATGGTAGACTTATGAGAGTACTATTACCGGTAATCCCCGCATCGTTTTTAGCACGGTCGCACGTGGTGCGAGCCTATTCTCCAGTAATTAAGAGATTAAATCCTGTTGCCCTGACACTGTCTGTCCCTGTCTCTCGTTTCTCCACTCCCATTTCTTAGTCTTTACGACAACTACACATACGTAGTTCTTATCCTGATCGCATTACAGAGTGAACACGAAACACCTTGCGTGAGTAAACGTTCATGTTATTCTTCCGTTCAAAAAAAATATCTAGCTAAAATATATAAATAAACTAAACATAAAAAAACTTTTTCAATAACAAAGAATATATTATAAACAGAGCATATTAGAATTATTTAATATGCAATGTTTTTTCGATTTATATTTATAAATAATTAAGCAGATAATTGTTACACAGTAATTTTGTTAAAGTTGTAAAAAATCAATCTTAAACGTATAATAATATAATTTCATAAATTAGATATTATGAAAATGAATGGATCAATATTTATTAATATAAAATTTAATTAAATTTTTTTAATACACTTTTTCATATTTTTATATAGATAAAACTTGTTTACTTTTGTATATAAAGATTAGTACATGTCAATCAGAGTTGAGAATGTTACCTTAAGAAAATAACACGTTACCGTTATCATTACTTGAAAAAGTAATGATTCGTTACTTTTTTGTTATTTTTTTGTAATATTAAAAAAGTTATTAGATTTAAAAATCATATTATTTGATAATCGATATTAATGTAATATTAAATGTAATGATGAAATATTAAAAAACAAAATAATTATGATTTATTACTTGTTATTGAGACATATACTATATAAACTACGATATTGAGAATATAAATTTTAATAATAAAAAACGGTCAAAGATGAGTTCATAATACAGATTGTTAATAGTAATTAAATTTAATGTGTTAGATACATTAAAATTGTGAACAAAACTAGTTTAATAGTAGAACTAGTAAATATTAGTATTAAATGTAAAACTTGAAGCTGTATAATATATGCAACAATTTTTATTTATATTAAACTTATCTAATAATTTTTCTGATTCTTTACATCATCTAATATCTTTATTTTTAGTACTCACTTATATGAATTTAAAATAAATATTGTTTTTAAACATTAAATCATATATAGATAAAATTGGTTTGGCCAATTGAGTACGACTCTATTCATAGCCCTTATAGATTTTCAATTTTCATTACATTAAATACAATTGACCAACCACGGATATTTATATCTTATATGCATACTTGATTTTTTATTTGACTTTTATTATAGTTATAAAAATACAGCATTAGGATATATCTGTACAAACTTGCATAGCCGCATAAACATATATATATGTACATAAAGAAAATTGTCCAATCATATTTTATGTGCGTTTTTATAAGAGAAATGCGATTGGATAATTTTCTTTATACATACATTTATGCGGCTATACGAGTTTATATGGATATACCCTTAGGGCCATTACACAAAATTACATAAACTCCATAACCATAACATAAGGTCTAAATCAATAAGCATCCAACGTAAAGACGCTATGTTGATTTACATAAGATGTTCATTGGTTTAGGGACTTTATGCTATGGTTATGCTTAATTGTAATTTTGTGTGTGATAACTCTTATAGTTGTAGATTTATATTTCTGATTATTCACATATTTTCTGTATTACACGATGCATAACATTATATATAAAATTCTGTCTCGAATTATATCACAAATTATACATCGTTCTAATAATTTTCCCTTGGCTATTAGTGCATTCAACAGTGTTTCCATGACTGTGATAATAGGCGCGTAACATTCTGTTATGTTTCTGTGACTACGGTGAAGTGCATGATGCAAGTAGTCTACTTGCATTGTAAAGTAGTGCAAGTTTTATACATGAAGTGGGATTTTGCTACACCGTTTCAAAGGGATAGTGTAGAGCTAGTGTGACATTTAAAATTTGAAAATGGAAATCAACCGGCAGCAGGAGCGCGTCTTTTAGCGCAATAATGAAATACCATAGTGTGCGCCACTCCAGTGCAGTGCAGAGCTCACACGCAACTAGTACGAGGTTACACTCAGTGCATCTTAAGGAAAAACGTAACTTTATAAGATATAAAATATCAAATATTTTTTGATATTTAAATTTCTGTTACAACATATTTTTAGCCAATTAAAAATAATACGATCTATTGAATATATTATAAAGTTATAAAGATAATAAGCGACTGACAAAAAAAATAATGAAAACAGTAACAGCGTTACATGTAAAAGCTTTGGCATATACAAAAACTTAAAACATAAGACTTAAAGAAGTAAAGAAATCAACATGTTGAATTCGCTATTGCTTACGTTATGGTCTTACAATTTTTATTGTGATTAGTCGATTCACTTACTGTCTTAAGTCTTAAGTTTTTTTATATGCCATGGCCTTAACTTCTCAATCTTGATATCAACACACATATTCTATTTTTTTCATTTTATATCACTATTCGATTTCAAGTGGCATGTACATATATGCAATTATCTTTATATAATCGTTAAATTTTACCACAAAAAATCAACATTATAATGTATAATTTTATAATAATTATTTCACAAATGCATATTAAAAAATATCAAGTTAATATTTTATTTTCAAAGTTGCATCTTAATTTAAAAAAATACATAAAAATATATAAAATTATGTATCTCAAATATTATAATATATGTATATTTTAACTGCAACTATGTATTATATATATCGTTTACAATTTTCGAAAGATGCTATACTGTTAAAAACTGCATGCATCAGCGCGTGTTTCCTACATCAAAATCTTAGCTCGCAAATCACGAAAAACCGGATCCCTCGATACCTGACAATCCGAAAGGCAAACCGTACTGTCGATCTCTCGATCTGTACGAACGAACGAGCACGTATGTACATGGGGCCATGCACGAAGAGCAGGACACGTCTCGAATATTTTACCCCGGGAGTTTTTCCTCTTTAATTGATTCAATCGGCGAAAAACACGGCGAGACCGGCTTCAAACCCCTCGGGGATTTTCGTCCTCTTCCCCTCCGCGTTATCCGCGCTTCCGCCAGCCAACCGCTGTAACGAGACGCCAGAACCAACCCCCTTCCGAATAGAAACGCCAACCCCTCTTCGTGGTTAGTCTCGCTCGTTCCTTTTCCTCACTTACCCCTCGTCGCGGTTATCCCTTCCCGCATTTCGACCTCTTTGTATTTTCTGCTTATCGTCTTCTTTTCCTCCAATGTTTTCCTTCGCGCACAAATCTTTCCGTCTTTTCCTTCTTCATGCAATTAAACGCTTGTTACATTTTTGGTCTATGTATTCCATTCCATTTCCGACTTTTTATTTTCACTATAATTATGTTTTTTCTTCTTATCAATTTTTTTGTTTCCAATCATTTCATCTTTTATACAACGTGCGCTATTTCATATAAGATTTTTTTCTTCAACTTTTTATTAATCCAAGTATATTATTAATTCAAGTTTAGTTAATAAACACAAATTATTACATCGAAAGCATATTAATTAAATCAATAATCATGATATTAATTTATTTTATAGTTTTTAAATTTTTGTTGCAATTATTTTTATACATTTTTTTGCATATCTTGTATCTATTATTTTCTTAATATAACGTATGTAATGACGTATATTTTTATTATTAATTAATATAAAAAATACATATTTCTGATATATTTTATATATAGTTATATTTGTTTTTGATGTAA
>NW_017259369.1:284581-291299 GCF_001594045.1 Atta colombica
AATAAACTCTTCCGTCTTTAACCCCTATTGGCGTAGTAACATCGACTGTGTAATATGATATAATACGGAAACATTTATACACAGTCGCCGAGAGCTGAATTGTTGCTACCGTTTATGCGAAACCGGTTCTCTTCGAGGAAAGCGGAACGCGTGTCGAGAGATGGAAAGGGGTGGTTATGTTACGGGATGTGTGGGGGAAGTTTCTGCGAATGCGGCAGAAACTCTCGCGGATTTTCCGTTTGTTATTTTAATTAGAGCCTTCGGGGCCTGCTCTTAACGAGTGCTTGGCTCTCGTCCGCGTTTATTGTATCCTTCTGAAATGACAGTTATGTCGTATTGTCAGACTTGTGTTGGTGGATCGTGAAAATGCATATTCAACTTGTTCTTCGTTTATTTATGCTTCCGTGAAATAATCGCGTGACACCTTATTACGGTGTCAATAAGGAGTCATAACTAAATTGTCCGTCCGTAATTGTAATCGTAGTTGTAATCATAATTGATCGAATGATGTTAAATTCGTAAGTAACTTTTTCATATTCATGGAGAAAATCATCTTGGTAATATATTGCCGAATAAGAAGAAAGAATAACAAAATAATAGGAATAAATCGGACAACTAAGAGTAACTCAAGCGCGATAATTGGAGCGCAATTTTTTAATTATATGTAGGTATTCTTTTTAAGGAGGTATCACACGTACATTCCCTGCAAAAAAAATTAAATCTGAAAATATATTTAATACTTCCACTTCAAATAAACTACATATATGAAAATTGTGTAAATAAGATTATATTTTTATTTAATAACACTTTTTTGTCGTTTATTTATTTTATTTATTATTTCTATTGTTAATATCTAAAAATTTTTTTAAATGATAACAAAAATCTCAATTTTTTAAAATAAATTCTTTAAGTGTTAAAAGTAACTTATGCAAAGTTTCATAGCGATTCATTGATTTAGTTACAAATATTTTAATTAGAACAAATAAATATTATTTTGTTTATTTGTTGCGAGCAACTAGTTCATGCATCGCAATCCAATTCTATACATAAATAATCTTGAATACATTATATACTTAATACTTTTAAAAAATTGAGATTTGTCATTTTATAACACGTTTCCATACATTTTGATTCGAGCATAAATCAAATTTAAAAAATACTACTATTTATTAAAATAATTTATAATAGTAAACCGTCATCAAATTTGTCGTTTTACTTATTTTAAATGTGATTTAAAATAATCTATGTAATTTTTGCATAATTTTATCATTTTAAAGATATATAAAATATCTTTAACAATGAGATAGTATCAAACGTTTCTCTCTCGGCTTCATTCCGAACCATCTTCAATGAACAAATGTAAGAATTGTTTTTCAAGCTCCAAGTGGGAAAGAAATGAGTGTATTGCCAAGTTAAGTGGCCTAGATTTCGCCAAAGGAAGTCGAAAATTATAATAAGTATTTGGATAGTCATATGGAAACTAGTTATATAATTGTACAGCGATTAAAATAATTAATTGGACAAACGATGTTGACCGCATGAAAATCAAAGTTACATTCAAGAGAGAATAAATAAATATTACTCTTTTGCTAAATATATATTTGTTCGCAAGTAAAAAGTAAAGCAAGTATAAAGTTTAAAAAATTATTTATTTATTGTGCAAGCAAAAAAGTAAATAAATATTTTATTAAAAAGTAAGTAATTACTTTATACTTTATATATGTCAAAAATAAAGATGTTTATTAGAAAAATAACATAGAAAATCTTACTAAATTTTTTGCAATGCTCGCAAATAATATAATCATCCAATTTTTTTCGAGAAGAAATAAAAAATTTTTACTTCTTCTGTTAGATTAAGTTGTCTTTTAAAAAACATCAAAAGTTTAAAAAAAGTTTCTCGATCGTAAAAGTTTGGCTTTTTTACTTGGTTAAGCGGAAAGAAGGATAGAGTGCTATCTTTTGTTGAAAATCTCCCCATTATACAAAAAATTGTACGAAAAACAGTGGGTATCATCGAGCACAATATTTTCCCGAAATTGAATAGACGTACTGTAAAATTGCAAAAGTCTGTTACTCAAAAACAACAGGACTTTCAGTCCTTTATATGTTGTCTCTATTGATTCCGATACTTCCTTGTATCGTTTGATGTTCTCATAAAGAAATTTTTTATATTGATTTGTTATGATATGATTCTGTGAAAAAATCTAAATATATTTTTTTATCCAAAACTTATTTTGCATTATTATAATTGTTATTTTAAATCCGTACTTTCGTTAACTGTATATTAAAATTTTTAAAGCCATGCTAAAATAGCCACGCAATGAGTTCGTAATTATACTCATTCAAAACAGTCAAGACTATAGTATTGATGCGATAGTGCGAGCGGAATTAATATTTTGAAATTGAATATTTTAATTTGTAAATAGAGAGCATATTATTCTCATTATGTGGTATTGTATCGGCATTGCACAGTAGAGTTCAGAGAAGCCGCTTTTAATAACCCGGATGCGGATACTTCTACCTAGCAGTGTCATATTCGGATCTAAGGTTCCGCAAGGGGTAGGTAATCTGCTTCAAGTTCTAACCTCACCTATACACGATATCACATTACTTTTCCTATTACTTTTCCTTTATAGTTAGCAGTTTATTTCAAAAGGAAAGCATAGAAAGAGAAATATAGAGGAGGAAGAAGTGGAGAGAAAGAGAGAAAGAGAGAAAGAGAGAGAGAGAGAGAGAGAGAGGAGTCTTAATTTCTTTGATAGATGTACTCTTAGGATCATAGCTGATCGTGAATCGTTCTTAATCCGCGTTCTGTACACTAAAAAAGCTTCGCATATAAATAATGTGGTAAATAAGTAAAACAGCAATATTTAAAAGAAGAGGCAGTTCTCGAATTTTATTCTTTTGAAATGTATAAAAGATGTACATACGAGTAATTTTCAAAAACTAATAACAAATATTGAGTATTATGTGATTATAAATTGACACTATCAACTATAAAATTCGAGTTAAAGTCATGCTAAAGCTGATAATAGTGACATCTTTGATTTATTTCTTACATTATAGTTCTTACATTATATGGTCAACGCGATATTACAAATGCTTTGAAGCGTTTTTAATTGGTTAGTTTGTTGTAAAAACTAACTTTTTTCTTCTAATTGGTTCATCAAAGCTTCAAAGCATTTGTAGCGAGACTTTGACCACAGTTTATATGTATAATATCAGAGAAAGACCTAACAGAAAACATGACGATCCAAAACCTATAATCGCAAAATGCTGCGCTCTGACAAAGTGGATGTAAACTACATAGCAAAAAGTGGACGATGTATCCTAAGAAAAGTGAACGTTGTTATGTAGTTTACATCCACTTTGTCAGAGGGCTGTAATGCGCGGCAGCATTTTATGGTTACAGGTTTTGGATCATCATGTCTTCTCTCAGGTTTCTTTCTAGTCATATCAATTTTTACATGAATAATGCTCCATTCTTTATGCAGTTAATAATTTACGTCTTCTTATTAAGACTTAAACACAATAGGCATAGGCAATAGGCAACAGGGAATAGCCATCCAATCAGAGCTCTAGTACGTAGTTCGATATTATATCCCAGAATTCTGATTGGATACCTCGTTATTCCTTGTTTCTTGTGCTTGTGCCTATTGTATTTAAGCCTTTACTGTCAGAGCATGATGTCAAAGAATAACATCTCTATTCTTAGGTTATATGTGTTCGATTGTGTGTGCGTAAGCGTATGAGAAGTTTTGCTATTCGAACGCTGTCTACTGAGCACCACCAATACCAATTCAGAAATCTGATTTTTTACTTTTCAAAGCCTCTAGTTCGACCTCCTATTCTTTATTGCTCATTCATTAGCCAATATTCGTAATCAGATCTTATATTCAAGATCGTCTTAAGTACGGTCCTAAGAAGTAACGAATCAATCAGAAGATTGCATTAGCGTCTTAAGACATTACTTAAGACGGTCTTGAAATAAGACTCAATTATGAATACTGGCCATAATTAGGCTTTATATTTAAGGCTTCCTTCAATTTATCTTTAGATACTATTTAGAATTATTTCATTGGCTGCTGAGTATCTAAAGCTAAATTTAAGAAAGCCTTAAGTACAAGATCTGACTGATATGAATACGGTTTTTTACCATGATAATAAAGGGTCCTCTACATAGAAATCGTGGATTACATAGACGGTCGTGGAATTTTAAGTCGTAAGAAATTGACCAATTCTAATCGAATATTCCCTTTATTTGATTGTGATTGGTTGGTTTCCTATTTCCTCCACCATCGTCTACGATTTCTATAGAACCGATTCTACAGAATCGAATCTGAAGTTTGCATTTTGAAATCAACACTTCATATTGGCTGTCGCAATAAATTTAAGATCAGTTTGCAAATAATGTAGAATTGGCTAAAGAGTCCTCTATATAAAAGTCGCAGATGGTCATGGAGTCTTAAGTCGTAGGAAACCAACCAATCAAAAGAAGATTCTGAAAAATTAAGATTTTTTTATTTCCTTTTTTTGTTAAGTATAGGTGATTCCTAATACTACTTACCTAATAAATACTTGATATGGTATTTGGTTATTAAAGACATGGCGGATTCTGAAAACTTATCTGAAAAAGATCAAAGATGCCGATGCTGCTTGTCCCCATTGTATATCCTTATACTGTGATAAAGATATATTTGAAAATTCCAATGATGCACTATTGAAAAGTGGAAATGAAGTTAACGCACTCTCTCTTCCACCAGAGAGAACAAGGGAGACTGGAGCGGATAGTGATTCTCTTCCGCCATTTATATAGTGTATATACATATATGTTATACACACAAACCAGTGCGGTATAATACTAATATGTGCAGCACTGTATATTCCATCATGCTCTTACCAACCTATCATATCTCCTACTCACTTCGGTGCATTAAACATGGCTTCCAAATGAATCAGCTCCACTCTTCTTTGATTCTCTCTGTATTCCGAAATATCTAAGACAAAATGCAGAATAGCGTTGATTAGTTGTTTCAATGATGCATTCTCCAGTTCTATTACGCATTGTATGATTTCTTATACACATACATTACGTCACACCCTGTGATGGCACCCTGATACATCATAGGCCTAGTTTTCACCGAGGATTTAAACCGGATCAGAATGTAAGAACCAATCAACTACAGTCAAGTATTTCCCTGTTCGAACGACAGAAGAATGCTCGACTGTAATTGGTTCTTATATTCTAATTTACTCTCGGTAAAAACTAGGCCATAGACTCATTTTTTTAAGCTGATCTTTTGCACTTGTTCATCTTTCTTTCTTTTCTCTTTAGAAGGAAAGAAGAAGAAGAAAGATGAACTGGCAAAAAATTTAGCCAAAAAGAACGGGCATAATCATGCATAATTCGCACCCTAAAGCCAATATTACATGTGTTCGTTTTTAGTCGTACGACAAATTTTTCTGTCTGTCGATTGGCTGTTGGACAAGAGGTCTGAGATTCTGTCTTACAGCCAATTGACACGCTTGAAAAATTTGTCGTACAAGAAATGGACGCATGCAATTGATGTAATATTGGCCTAAATATTTCGTCGGTGGCCATTGATCTATTTTCTGTTGTTTACTCTTCCTGCACTAGACTGCACTAGAGCTCTCTTTCTCGCTTTCGACATATCAAACATACCCTATAAACACCTATAAACTTGTCTTACTTCAAGTTCCGAAAGTGTATACACTAGTTCAGCCACAAAAAACAGCAAAAAATAGATTTTATGACTATAATTGCATTCATATAACCTATTGTTTTAATACTACTATAAATGTTTTCTAAATAAATTTGGATGTATTTCTAAAATAAATATTAAATAAATACATAAAAAAGAAAGTGTAGCGTGAATAAGTAAAATTTACATTTATGCATATGTCTAACTTAATATTTTTTTCATGAAAAAAATATAATGTTTAATTGGATTCTAATATTTTTTTACTATTATTTGTGAGCAAAGTTCGCTATGAAAATAATAAACTTAGATATTTTCTTGTGGCGCCTCAAACGAATCAGCAAAATTGTAATCAGTAATGCCACTTGTTTTGACACATCAACTGCTGTACTTTATAGTGTTTCTAAAGACTATAATACAAACATTGCAAAAGATTTGACTTTCAGCAATCAGCAATCCATGTTTAATAATGTTATAGTTAAACATAGTTCAAAAATACAGAATTTTCTGTATATATCTCATCCTCGAATTGTTTCGCATATAATGTTATGTAGGTCTGAAAGGAAATATGTTAGATATAAATCATATTACAATAGTCAATATTATAATGTTAGATATCTTTCAAATACTGGTATTGATTCTATTACTGAAGTTCAAGTTCCAATGCAGTTTAATGGCATATTTAAAGCAATATCTGAAAGTGCACCTATTAAAATCACACAAGATTTCTTATTGTTGGTGCATGATTGTACAGGATTACCATGGTGGTCAGTCATTGTACTTACCACCATTATGATGAGAACAGCAGTAACATTACCATTATCCTTGTATCAGGTATGTTTATAAACATATCTAAACTTATAAATATATATTTATTTGACAAGCAAAATTATTGGGTTGTCTGGAAAGTTCATGCCGATGTTGAAGAAAAATTGAAAATTTTAATTTAATAAATGTATACTAAAATTTAAATTTTAGTCGGCACGAACTTTCCGGAC
>NW_017259369.1:291399-293030 GCF_001594045.1 Atta colombica
AAATAGGGAACACTTTCAATATGCACAAAATAGTACAATTTTTAGATCACTGAAACTTGATGAAACATTATTGCAGACAAAAAATAAAAGAGCATTTTGAAGCTTGAAATTTCTGCATGCTTTTGGCTGTTAAAAAAAAATTGTTATCTTTACAATTTAACAAAGATGTTTAACAAAGATCACATTGTTATGTTAGACTACATATTTTACATTTTTCAATTAAGTATATTTTTTAACTTTATATCTTGATCTTTAATGCATAACATTAAGTTCAAATTATAAAAAAGATTCACAGTCTTCACTTAAAAACTGTTGTGTCAAGACGTATATTACACGAAATTATTCTCGAAATTCTCATTATTTTATTAGTGATTGTCTACTACGAAAAAATTTTTTAATTTTTATCTAAATATTTTGTTTATATAATGGAGTACGTCACTTATGTGAGTGTAGGAGGAATAATTTTAAAAAATAATTATAATTGACAATGTATTGTGTGTGTTTCTCCAATTCATATTCGGTTTTCAGTTGATTGCAATAGTCTGTCAACTGTTGAAAAATTCACACATTACATGAAGAAATTGGAATAAGAAATTATTATTATGGATTCTTTTTGAGGTTAACTCAAAGAAAAATCAAAACGTTAATTTTCTGCTCATCGAAATCATATTAAGGTTTATGTAATAAACTAAATAAATATAAAATAATCGTACTAATAACTGTGTTGACTCCCGTTATTATTATTTTTTATTAATCACATTGTTATATTCCTCAAAATTGTGTCTCATATTGCACCAATATATTTGTGAGAATATCGGTTATTTTATAAATAATGCCTTCACTATAACTTGACATGTTAATCATTGCAATATGTCGACATGTGGTATATTCAACAGTTTTTAGCTTGATAAAAAATTTTTTCTAAAAAAATGGAATAGTTTTGCAAAAAGTAAAAATTAAAAAGAAAGGTTTTACAAAAAGTAATCGCAAAAATTTTTGACTCTTAATTCTACAGAATTAAATTAAAAATAAAATCATTCATCAAAGCATGTTACAGTATAAACTTCAAGCTTTAGAGAGAATACTTTTTTAATCTTTTGCGATGATTTTCCATTCAACGTTGATTACAAGAAATACAGATTGGCTTTAAAATCATAATTGAAACAAGAAAAATTGTAAGAAAATTTTTTAAAAAGTATTTTATAAATAAAACTTTTTTTTTTGTAAAAGTATTAAATTATTTTTTGAGAAAAAAAATTTTTATCAAACTGCAAACTGTTTAATGTATGTAATTTTAAGAAACATAATAATGTGATTTTTGATACAGAACAATAAACATGAAAGTTTTTTGAAGAACAGTCAAAAGCATGCTTAAATTTTTAATCTTTAAAATTTTAATTTATTTTTTTGTTTGCGATGATTTTTTTGCCGAGTTTCAGTGATTTGAAAATTGTGTATCTATCTAATTTTATGCGTTTTGAAAGTGTTTCTAATTTTTTTTTGAGTAATGTAATATACATAATAATCATATATCATATATATAAGTATTAATTCTTTTCAGAGATTTATTTAAATTTAATTAACATTACATGAAAAGTTGTAATTAGACTATTTTATACAAAATTATATTA
>NW_017259369.1:293130-297026 GCF_001594045.1 Atta colombica
TTTTTAGCTATATATATTAGCAAAATTGGAAAATCTCAAATATGAAATGAATGAGATAGTTAAAGAGATGAAGAAAGAACTAAATTATGGCATACATAAATATAATTGGTCTAAAAAATATGCCAAACGTTTATACAATCACTCTGTAGGTAATGTTTTATTTTGTTTACTTTAAGCTTCCAAGTTAATGAGTTAATAAAAGCAATCAAATTTGATTAGAATATTCTATCTTTAACTTTCTTGTCAATATACCCAGATTTCCCTCTTCAATTCTTATAAAAATTTTATATAATTTTTTAAAAAACTAGCTCAAAGTGCGCAAATCGATATAAAATGATCTAAATAATGAGGATTTGACCGAGCTAAGATATATTTTACAGGGAAATTAAAAAAAATTTAATTAAAATCTCAAAAAAGAGTATCCAGGTATTGACAAGAGAGTTAAATATATTTGCCATTTTTTTATTACAGCTAAACAATGGAATAAATTGATTATTCGAGAAAATTGCCATCCAGCTAAAACTAGTCTATTAGTATTGGTGCAAATACCTTTGTGGATATCATTATCAATGTCTATTAGAAATTTATGTTATATGCTACCTAAACAGGATGCTAGTATGTACGACAATAAAATAATGATTTGAATAAAATAAAAATTACATATTTAACATATTTGTTTTGTCAGATGCTTACGTTACTTATCAGGAATTTATAACTGACGGATTTCTTTGGATGTCTAACTTAACTACAGCAGATCCGTTTGTACTTCCCATATTAATGGGATTATTTAATTTAGCTATTATAGAAGTAAATTTTTAATATAATTTCTGATTGGTTTATAAATATTATAAACAAACTTGAGAAATTAATATTTATATCCTGAATATCCTCTCTTTATATTACTTTAATTTTTAATTTTACAGATAACTTGTATGAGTAGAGTACAAAACAAAGAATTGACAAAATGGCAGAGATACTTGATTAATTTCTGCAGAATTGCTACGATTGGAATGATTCCTATTGCTATGTCTGTACCATCGGTAAGTTTAAAATTTGTTTACAAGAATAATAATTTAATTATACAAAAAATATGATCTGAAATATTTTTTTTTACAGTGTTTAAGTTTGTACTGGGCAACTAGTAGTGCATTTGGTCTCTTTCAAAATCTAATTTTGTTGTCACCAAAATTACGTCGTTTTGCAAAAGTGCCTATAACTACATCTGAATCACCACATCCATACTTGATATTGCGTAATAAGATAGCAATTAAATATCGTTTAAAAAAAAAAGTGGAAATTCCACCGAAGATGTAAACATGTTTTATAAGTTAATCACTTACACAAATAAATAATATGCGTATAAGTTTTACAAAATTTCGTAATTTATAAACTTATATATTTTTGATATATATTTTGATATCTCATAAGATTTAAGTAATATATATATACATATATATGTATAGGTACAAGGTATGTCCCCAAATTTTTTGTCAAGCACTCTTACGTAGATAGATCAAACTAAATTGAGTCGAAAAGTCCTTTTTGCAATTTTTGGAATAGTTAACAAGATATTAATTACTAAAAATTGTCGAATGTTGGTCTTTATTAATTTTTTTCTCAAATTCTATCAACTTTACAGAAAAGAGACTGCTTGCTAGAGACAAAAATTGTTTATTTTCTTCTCATGGAACTCTAAGAATTTTTTTCAGAAATTTTTATCAACTTTTTAGTATCGCATTTTCTAATTGGCTATTTTTATTATTTTTACTAACATGAAGAAATACGATATTAAAAAATTCTGAAAAATTCTCAGAACTTAATAAGAAGAAAATAATTTTTTCTTTCGCTGTTTTTCTGTAAAGTTAGTATATAAGTAAAAAAAATTATTTATGATAAGAGAATCAATCACCGATTTTTAGTAATTAATTATTTAGTTTGCTCTATATATTTATACAAGAGCGCTTGACAATAAATTTCGGGACATCCTATATATATGTGCGTGCGTGCGTGCGTGCGTGCGTGCGTGCGTGCGTGCGTGCGTGCGTGTGTGTGTGTGTGTGTGTGTGTGTGTGTGTGTGTGTGTAAAATTTCAAATATAGTTTTTTGAAATTATTATATATAATTATACTATGCAATAAAAATAATTTTTTTTACACATAGAAAACTCAAGTTATTCTAAAAAATAGAAACAAAATGGTAATACAAGCGCACGTGTCGTTTTGCGATATCATTTGTTTTTTATGCACATTTGAACAGATTATTTCGGTGCAAGATGAAATTTTACAATTGTCTGAAAATCATGTATTTTCATACAAAATTAGTATTCGCTAAATGAAAAAATGATAAAATTAAAGCGGAAATAAAGGAAGATGTTGAAATATGTATTTTTAATTGAAAATTACTCAAAATTTTCGAGCTTTCTACAAAAATGATATCCTAACGTATTTCTCTTGAAGTTAGCTATTTATAACGCCGCGATGTGATTTAGACTTACAACGCTTACGAATCATTTCCTTGATGTTTATCAAATATTTAATAAACGCTCACAAACGTTATGAATTATGAGCATTTTCAAATTATGGCCTAAATGGCAATTTTCGACTAAAAATACATTTTTTCACCATTTTGCTTTACTCCAATTGCTTTAATTTGATTGTTTTCTTATTCAGCGATCAATTTTACATGGAAATACATAATTTTATGGAAATATGTACATAATGTACACTCGCAAAATTTCATTTTGCGCCATAGACGAAGTGATTTCCTCTAAACTTCGAACGTGCACAAAAACCGCAAACGACTTGATATCACTAAATTAAATGCACGCCGGTACTAGATTTCATCTCTACTTTCACATAGAAAATTTGAGTTTTTCATGTATGAAAAATGCTGTCGCACGATGTTATACATAAAAACTTTGATATATTTAAATGGAGAGTGCATACATATTTATAAAATATTCTTTTCTATTAAGAAAATATTAAACAAAGTGGGAGAATCCTATTTGTGTCTATAAACTGACTACAACACCACTTGCTTATATCTTATTTGATCGATTTTCTACATGTATTTTTGCACAAATAAAAATTTCAGAAACGGAGTTACATTTGCCTATATGTATTATTATCTACAGCTCGATTGTCTACAAGCACTTTTGTGTACAAATATAAAATTAAGAAAGAAAGGTACGTTTACATACATTATTGTCTACAGATTGATTTCTTACAAGCATTTTTCTCTGTTTTTTAAAACAAATTCTCTGTTTTAAAAAAATTATGCGCAAAAGTGCATGTAGGCAATCTAGCTGTAGGCAATAATTAATACATGTAGGTAATCGATCTGTAGATAAATGAGATGGCAAATGATGTTGTAGACAATCAGTTTGTGAGCAAAAGGAGCCCTTTCAAATAAAATATACAAAAATTAAAATACTATACAGATGTCCTGAATTTAAATGTCACTTCGGGTATGTGTAGGGGATCGACAAAAAGAAAAAAAATCCTTTAGATATGCTCATTTTTATTCCGTTTTAGAGAAAATCGCGAAAAAACAAACGTAGTTGCGTAATTGTCTCTCGCACTGCCTCTGAAGTATTATTGTTGCTGAAATCGTATCCGAAAATAATAATATTCACAGTTTTCTAGTTTATAAAACTATATTTATGTTTTTCTTTTTTTCTTTATAGTTTATCGACTCCCTATAACATGCTACCGAAATTTTGACATTTTAAAATGTATAAATTAAAATAATATAATTGTTTGTATATAAAATAAAATATTGCATAAATGATAATAAAAAAAAACAATGACATTTTCAATAAATAATTGTAAATTTTTGTGTATAATATTAATAAATTTTTAAAATATTTTTTACATATTTGTTTTCACAATATATGT
>NW_017259369.1:297126-298946 GCF_001594045.1 Atta colombica
ATTTCATAAAGCAGCAGAATGTAACGAGGACATTATATGCATTAGCATATCGAAGAAAGACTTCGCAATAATATTCAATTTACAACAAAATTGTATATATTTGTATATACTATATTACATCATATACTATATTACATTACATCAAATACATGAAAAATAAAGCTGGAAACACGATAAGAACAGATAATAGAAACAGGGAATAACAAGCTGTCCAATCAAAACTCTGGGATATAATATCGAACTTAAATCCCGAGCTCTGATTGGATAACTCGTTAGTCCCTGTTCTCTTTTCCTATTGCCTATGCCTATCGTATTTCGGACTTAATTCGGTCTCCTGATCTCTATTCTTCATAAGTATTACGTATTTAATATATTGTCTGGGCTTTTACCTATATAAGATACGTTTTTTTTTAGTCATTTTATCCTTATTTTTTGTTAACAACAAAGATAGAGTAACAGAAGTAGATAATAGTGTTTCTCCGAACGCATCAATAGAAGTCATAAAAATACATGATAGAAAGATGAAAATTAAACTGAAAGAAGATATGTGAAAGAACTAGAATTTTTCTAAAAAATTTTCTAAAACTAATTTTCTTTGTCTCAATTATTATGTGGAAAGTTTAAGCTTTACGCAAAATGAAAGAAATGTTAGGAATAAATATTAAATATTAGCGAAATAAAAAAATTAGGAATAAAGACTAATATATGTCATCTTATTAATTTGTATGTATTGTGCATTACGTTAATTATATATATGTTAATTATATATTTTTAATTTTTTATTTCTTTAATATATTAATTTATCTAATATATATTATTCGTATGTTTTCTTAATATTTTTTATTATATGCATGGTCTTACGATTTATACTTTGTTATATTATTAATTGCTTGAAATAATTGCACATAATAAATACACTAGCATTTTTATTAGAAATGTAAAGCAGCAAATAGAATTTTATTGCAACAGCAAGTGCATTTTTTTCCGTTAGACATTGCAGTTATTGATGTACTTGAGAAATGTCGATTCACGTCACCTTTACCCTTTTGCACTAAAGATAACGAAAATACATACAAGAAATAAAAATGCATGATAACAACATAACATTTCCTTATAATCATCATATCTATTTTGTATATAAAGTCGATTTCTTGGTAAAGTAAGGCAATTGATTGAGTTAAACGACGATTAACACGATCAAAGAATAATCTTCAAGATGAAGAAGTCTTGCACAGTTTTGTTATGCCTGGTACTGTGTGCATCACCATTCGTAATGACACAATCACAAGTGAGTACTATATAAACAGTTGCAAATAAAAAGTCTAGAAAGATTAACATCAGTGAGACCCAATTTTTTATTATCTGATTAACTTGTGGTTAAATTTAACTCGATGTTTCTCAAATCGAGCTAATTGTATAAAACATCATGAAGCCAATTGTATAAAATATCAAGAATTAAGTCTAATCACAACTAGAAAATGAAAAATTTCGTCTGAGAATCGGTCATATGAGAATGAGAACAAAGCAAATATTTTTTTTATAGTTAAAAACGTTTGATTCAAAGTAAATTATTTTTCTTAAAAATTGTATATAATTGTATATGAGTAATTTTTTGCATTTCTCCAATGAACAAAATCTCTTGATTTTTTTCTAAAACAAACAAATACAAAAATTATTCTTATAATTATTTTTTATGTTTTTTTATTATTATTATTTTTATTGCACTTGACTTAATTTTACAAAAGAAAGAAGGATATATATTGTCATGTTTAAATATATTTCATATATACATATTTATATACAATATACATATATATATA
>NW_017259369.1:299019-302878 GCF_001594045.1 Atta colombica
TATATATATATATATATATATTTATATAAATTCGTAGAATGAAAAATTTTTTATCAGGATTGCATTTGCATTTCTTTTGATTTGATTTTCATTAATAAAATACAATTCCTAATATATTTCCAAGTATTATAATTAAAGTATACTTGTAAACGCGTTTTTATCTTTTAATGTAATTATCTTATTATTGTAACAAATTATAATTATGTAATCATAAAATTGTTATATGATTTGTGGAATTCTTTGTGTGTGAACTTTATACAGTACAAAATAGTAAAACATACGATATATTAAGCAAATAAATAAAAATGAATGTATGATTGAGCTATGATTTTATTATTAACATATTTACCTTTATAGATAATATATGTTTCTTCATATTCATATTTTTTTCTATTTTCGTAGTTTTCACTACAGCTTTTTGAAAGGAAATGCTTCTTTTTTATTCATATTCTATTTTCCTTTCTTTATTGTGTACTGAGAGATAAAATTGGATAATTTATTCACTTACAGGCGTATGTAATCCCTTATCCAGGCGATTGCAGTAGGTATCAACAATGCGATGTAAGTGGTTGTTTTGTGATGCGTTGTGGTAGAGGAACAGAATTTAATCCAGCTATAGGTACTTGTGACTATCCCCTAAGAGATCGTACGGAATGTAATAATCGTGGATGAGAATTATTTAGTTCACAAGAAGTTATTGTAAAGATACAGAGTTATTTTTAAATTTTAAATTTTATTCCTGTTTAAATGAATCGATACTTATCACATTATGTAAATAAAATTATAATATTAATTTAAATTATGTTTATTCTATTTATTATTAAAACTCTATGCTATTATTGCAATAAGTAACTCATTTATAGTTAATTAAAATAATAAGATTACAAATAGCATAATTACAAATTAAAGAATTATTAATTTATTATGAATTATTTTCGCATATAGATTGCAATACGGCAAACTGCAGAAATTGTAATTTTGTGATCATCAGGAGTGACTATGTATTGTAAAAATATGGTGGTAAACTAACATCATCACTCATATAATAATAAATATGTGTATCGATATGATCGAAGAACAGTAGTAATTAAACAACAATCAAACAATAATTAATATTTGACAAATGAATGCGAAAAAATATTACAGCGATATAGATATGACCTTTGTATGCATCTCATGTAGATAACCGATTTTTCATAATTTCATATAAACTCATCCACGACAAATTAAACGCAGTTTCTGCGGTAATGATCAACATTGAAGAAACTCCTACTGCGCACGCCAATCCAGTGAACACTCTTTCATAATATTTATGTAGTTATATACGGAACGATGTTCCACTGTAACAATTACGTCATTTTCAAATCAAAATGTCAGCATATTTTAATTATATTTCACGCAACAAAGTCGAACAAAGAGAAGAATATACACGTAAAATTTACATATAAATAATGTAACATTATCATAGTTACATAACATTTACGTAATTTTCAGACAATGGAAATTTATGTTATTTATTTATGTTATGTAAATGCTACGTTTACTATGCATCGAAACAATGACATGATCATACGTAATAGTTATAATTTTTTTTAATCGTCAATGATATACCTGGTACGTCTTTGATTCGTTGTGCTATTCTATAACAATTGCATACACTATATTATGTAAATGTTTCGAATGTAAATGTTACGCACAACGTGTTTACTAGGAACTCAACCTACAATAAATATCACAATGTTATGATCGTATTCTTGTAATTTTATTTGAATAACTTTTCAAAATAATGTAAGAATATTTCTGATCTAAGTGTCTCTGCCATATTATTGTTATCTTATCGCTGAATGAAGTTAATTAAAGTGTTTTGTATGCTGTGTTATAAAACATGCAAACAATGTTATATTTACTTTTAAAAATTGCTTGTAATTGTATTTTGTTAGATATTTTATATATAGTTTAATTTGTAAAAGCTATTAGTTTTTGCTATTGTCATATGTTTAAAAAAATATGAAAAATTTCATATTTTTTTAATGAAAAATTTCAAGTCAATTTTATTAATTTTATTAATTTTATTTATTTGTTTAATTCTTTATCATTATTTTATTAAAGTTAAAAGAAAAGATAAAAAAATTAGCTAAAGTAATAATAAGATTGATTTCATTCAATTCGTCATAGAAGTTTACAGCAGAAGTTCAGTCTCGAAAATGTATTACAAAGGTGGCCAACTGTGGTATGTGTGCCACTATATTGGCATTCTCAGTAATATATATTATATATCCAATAAGAAGCACATGTCAGAAAAAAATAAAAAACAAAAAATTACTCAGTAAAAGCAACTGTACTTCATTAAAATATATTTTTTCACTTTCTGACTCTCTAGCTGCGTTCATTTTTTTCTTGCTAAAAGTACATTATGCTGATATTTTATTTGAGCGTGTTTTTATCGTGATAAAAATTTTGTCTATATTCATTGGATAACTTTTTTCTTGCGAATTCGTATTCAATAGCTAATCGAAGAACAAAAATGGAATAATATTTTAAGCTTGAAAACGAACAAAAGGCAATAATTTCTAATTAATATTTTTGTCTATTTTGTAATGATTTATTTTTAAACGAATGTAAAACAAAACACACAGTAAAAAAATAAACTTTATTAAACACACTCTTTTTGCTTTTAATGTATAAGAAAGTATATAAATAATATAATGTTACGTGTTCTTTTTTTTATTTGATTATATAAGAGAATGGCACTTCATCAAACCGAATCTCATATACATATACATATCTTAGCACTTCAACTTGTTAAAACGAAAAAGTTGGCCCTTCTGTATTACTGCACCGTTCGTTTCTGCTTTAAAAAGCATATTATAGAGCAACATAGTGCTTAATATATTATGAAATGTAAGATACAAATATAGAAGACTAAAGACTAAGAATAAAAATTTAGATTAGTACATATGTATAAATTTTTACTTTCTATCAATATAGTAGTAAAATGAAATAATAAATAATTTAATAAATCAAGAATATAATATTATAATCTTTGTTAAATAGAACTGAGACTTTATATTAAAAAAGCATACTTAAAAATGCGTAATATAATTGTTATGTTTTATGCATTTCAAATATTTGAACCGAAATGAAATTTGTGAATGTAACTTATGTTTATGCAGCATTTAATAACAGATCATAAACTAAATAATGTATTATAATAAAATATTTATGTTAATCGTAAATTTATATCAATTGTCGATGTCAACATTCTTCAATTATCTCCAGACCATCGGGATCTCATTAACGAAAATTTGCCCAGGATTCTTAATAACATCTTATTGCCGTCTGAATTTCGAGCTTTTTCAATTATCCCGCAAATACAATAAGAATAGTCTTAAGGAATTGATCAATCATTATAAAATAAAAGACTTTGATTAGTTGATTTTCTTACCCCCCATATACACAATGAATGTAGTAAGCCTTAAGCCTTAAGAAATTGATCAATTACAATCGAATTTAAGAAGAATAATAGATTGATTAGTCAATTCCTTAAGGTTTTAAGACTTACTCTACTACTCCTATTATCTGCGGGGTAACCGAAAAAGATCGAAATCTAAACGGTTACGACCACCGATGAAAGGATTGGAATCAGAACTGAAAATTGAGTATAACTTCGAATCGAAACTATTTGGATTCAGTCAGGTAGTAATATCATATTAAATTGATAAGTAAATTGAGTATATGATATTGTTACTCTAGTTTTGTTCATGATTGCATTTCAAGATTGAAAAAAATTTCGGCATACGATTTACAGAATTGTATATATATATATATATATATATATATTGCTGGGTATATATATATA
>NW_017259369.1:302994-304347 GCF_001594045.1 Atta colombica
AAAATATGTATAAAATATTTATATAACATTTTAAGAAATGAATAATAATAAATATTTATCATAAATATTCTGTATAAATTCATTCCGCGTGCGAAATATTTAAACACTTCTATAAGATCCGCTTTGATCGAAAATAGGTTTATTTTTCTTATTTGATTTATTCTCGTGAGATCTTAAAGCTGTTCGTATTATCGACTAATAATTTTTATATAACAATTACTTTATTCCTTTTACAGATTCAAAAATCCTTTTCCAGAATTAAAATATACGCATTAATATGTGTCTGCAACGTGAAGTTTATGCTGAGAACGATAAAAAATTTCGAAATTGAAATTTTAAGAAAATTTTTTTATCTTTCTCGGCATAAAATTCACCTCACAAACACATATTAATTAACGCGTATACTTTAATGCTGTAAAAGGATTTTCGAATCTTTGAAAGAGAAAAAAAGTAATTGTTATATAAAAATTATGATTTAATCGGTAATACACACGACTTTAATTTTGGAATATCTTTTTTGTTATGCCTTCGATCACAATTTCGCAAGCTCAGAATTGTTCGTGCATGTCATACGGAGAATATATTATTTGGTACGTGCGACTTATAGAATTTCTGCACTAAAGGAATTACAACTATAATTATAAGGGAAATAACTATAATTATAAGGGAAATTATATGAGATGACAGCTATAAAAGCTGAAATAAAGAGAATTTTTATTTTTTTCCCTGATTTTCTCGTTAAAGTGGCTGGTGCGTTTTTTTTTGTGCATACTTTTATCGTGTAAAAAGATTTGATGCTCTATAAAGCTAATTCGGAGAAATTGGCAATTTGCAATTGTTAATAATTTCCATTAGTTTGTAATTGTCATTATTTTATAGCTTTTTATGTATTACACTGTCCAACAAAATTTGACTTTTTTTTTGACATGTGGAATGTCATTTCTCAAAGATTTTTAATCGCTAGTTTGAATTCGTGAAAAGTTCTATCACGTCATATTTCTGAGAAAATTAGAAAATCTGACAATATAGATAAAAAATGATGATTTTGATCATGTGTATTTAAAATGAAATTGCAATTAAAAAAATAAATACTATCTTTTACATACAAAATGAATTTTTTTTTGTTTCTATATGATTTTTTATGACATAGTTACATAAGATTGAAATTAGATATACGCGTTGTTTGGCGCTATCGTATTGCGCGTTTACTTGGTACGAGATATGAGATACTACTGTCTCTTGATTATTGCCCTAGTTTACATTGTGCACTTGATACGGTTACTAATTAGTAACTTTCTATTAAGTTATCTTAATTTCAGGGATACATGTAAACATTGTAAACATATATATATA
>NW_017259369.1:304447-308179 GCF_001594045.1 Atta colombica
TATAATATGTGTGTTTGATTAATCATTTTGATGCATTGTATAAATTTAGTATATCAATTTAGTATCTTTAAATACATTGCTTGAATTAAGACAGTTTAATAGAAAGTTACTAGTTAATACGCATATCAAATGCACAAGTAAGTAAACTAGGCCATTGACATTCTGAGGATAGTATGACACTTGCTAAAAGATTATTCAACCATAACATGTGTGTTTTCGGGAAGCATTACGTGAAGATGATCTTTGTTACACTTCTTTTTTTGTATGTATTCTTTTTTATTTAATTTTTTATTACTTTTTTTATTCTTTTTTTATTTTTGTTTTATTTTTATTATTCCGCCTTCGCGAATTTCTCTTCGTAGGCGTCAGACAGTGATAATTTCAAACTTACGTAACTCTCGGTCGTAAAAAATTAAAAACAAAAAAATACAAAAATAAAAAACTCATTTTGAAGACAAAAGAGCAAAGTAAAATCACTTTAAGTTAATGTAGACAAAATTGATACAAAGTAAAATTTCCTTAATACTGTAAATATGGCTAAAATCGTAATTTCTTGCCTATGTTATTTTTTAATTTTTCTAAGAAATGTGACGTAGTAGATAAATTCTAAACAAAACATCGTTTTCAGTATCAAAAAATAAAATTTGAAAATGATATTTTACAAGCCATAGACAAAATCAGTGTCGGATAATATTATTTTTTTGCGCAGAGCGGAAAATCTTACACAATGTATACGAATTTGGAGGATTGTATTATCAGGTACTGGATTACTGTATTATGTGATGTAGAGCGATGGAAATGCAAGCTGACGGCAGAGAGCCTATATTATATTTATAATACGAGTATATATGTTTTCGAAGCAATTATTTTAACTTGTATTCACTGACGTGAGTCCATCAATTACGACTTCAAATTCTTCAACAGTCAAACTAAAATAATCGATATATAAATTGTAAATACATTTCGTCTCCGTGATGAGATTCCAAAGACTGTAATAAAAGGCCGCTTGCGAAATAGCAATTTTGTCCATTTTTCATCCCGTGTTATCCATGTTCCTCGCGTCGGTCTCTTTATAAGGCCAGCTTATCTTGTATAATCATCAACGAGCAGAAGTTTGCTCGCGCATCGTCAATTGGCAAATAGTTCTGTTTGCAGTCGTTTGTTTGTTGTGTCGACTCTCGTGTTTGCCAACATTCTTTTTTCTGTTCTATATGCATATGCGTGTGCGTGAGCACATATTTCAAGCCGAGAGCTGTCTTTTTTCTCTTTTCGTTTCATTATCTTTTGTTGAGATGATCTTTAACCCTTCTAGCTGATAATTCTCCGATTTTCATGAATCAGAGCACTTGTTTCTTCGAGTATATCAATATCTGCTTCTGGATAAAGCGACGCCGATCAGCATTCAAGCTCGGCGCCACGATTTTAGAAAGAGATCAGTATAATATGATGCTCGGTGTATTGTGGAAGTATCGAAAATGACGTCGTGTTTTAATTATTTCTTCGCTGCTCTCTGCCTCTTTTATATAGCTGCTTTTTCTACCGCGGTATGTGGTGGGATTATTTACTTACAAGTGACTTTTTGTGATTTATGTAGCCATTCCAATTTTATCTTAAACAAGAGACACTATGTTTAAAATTATAATCTGAATGCTAGATTAACTGAGATTGAAGTAAAAAGACTATGGTAAACTTGATTCGTCACCAAAAGTATTAATATTTTATTATTATTTATAATAATATGTATAGAAATACAAATTTGTAATGCAAAATTTTAGTTTTATTCTTTTTTTCTAAAATTGATAAAGAAAATTTACTTTACTTTTAAATTAAAAGTTAATGATAAAAATGATGTATATTTTATCAATGCAACAATAATATGATACTTAGTATGTGATAAATAATCTGATGTTTTGAAATCAGAATCTGAATGAATTGGATTATAAAATATTTTACTTGCGCCCATCAATTGCCTGTTATAAGAATATATGTCTGTAATGTAAATTTATTATTAGATATGTCAATTACTAGATATGTCAATCACTATAAAAATTGTATAATTAGATGAAGACTGAAAATATGTGTTATTTTCTTAAAATTTCTATTATTTATTCTTAAAATAAATTCTTTATTAATTACATTACTAAAATTTTTTTAAATTATGTGTAAGCTTTTTTTCTATAAAGTATACACAACAAAATTAAAAATTAATTAAATAAATAAAAAGTAATTATTATTATAGTCTCGTATATATTGATATAAACAAAAATAATACGATGACAAAGTGCAATATTTATAAATGTAGCTAATTTGTAGCAATTGTCAAAATCTTAATTTTTTAAATAAAATTTAGGTACCTATACACTTTTCGATAAAACTGAGGAACTAAGCAATTATTAAAGAATTATTAAATATATCTTATTTACTTACTTGATATGTAATTTATTGCCTTCACTGTAATCAAATTTATTAATTAATTTTAAAGTATATAAGTATATTTTATTCATGATAATCAAAGAAATTTGTTGATCTATTTGGGAATTTTAATAATAAAAATCAAGATTATTTTTTATACTATTTTGACAATTTTTATTATCGCAGATTTATAATCCAAGATTAACAACTACAAAACCGCCAGAACGTCGTGAATTAGTATTTCCTTGGCATTCAACTGAGAAAGTATGGCGTGTTCAAACATCTCCTTCTCCAATATGGCATCAATTGGATAATATTACATTCAAATCTGGCACAAAGAATTGGAGTTCTTGGCGGAAGACTCCGGGTAGTGAAATTGAACAAAGAACGCAAATTGATATTCCCGAACAAATTTCTGAAAAAGTTCCAGAACAACAGCATAATTTCAAATTTGATAAATTGGAACAGCAAGAAAGTCTGAAATTTCCTTTTCAGTATGAAGATTTTACAGAATCTGATAAAAATTATGGATACTTTAAGAATGAATCAAAATATGGAAATCGCACTCGGCCTCAAAACGAGATTGATTTTGAACATAAATCATTGAAAAATGATGAGAACAAAAAAATGCAGGTAGAATTTGAGAATGAAGATTTATATGAAGGTGTAGATATTGATAGCACGGTAATTCTTTTTGTATATCTAAACAGAATTATTCATGCGTTACAATATCGTTTATATTAGAAGTGTGATTTAATTTTGAGGGTTTTTTTTTCTAACTAATTTATTTAAACAACATATCACGTTTTAATAACTGTTGCACAATAAATCTTTAATTCTTTGGTAAGTTCTGACATAGATTGTGCTGAATTTTCGTCCAATAATGCTTGCAAAACTGCATTTTTCAACTTTTATCATTAACATTGAAATCACTACTTTTGAATCAATATAACCAATATTCACATGTTTTAATTGATGCAGCAATATTACCATAAATTTCTATCAAATTTCTATGACTTTCAGTCGCCATTTTCTTCTGATTAAAAAACAAAAGCAATGCTCGAAAATGATGTTTAGAAAGCTCCATTTTTTAAATGGTTTTTAAACACGTTTACTGTATCTATTGTTAATAAATGATTAAATATCATGGAGTAATATTAAAGCATTAAGAAATAATAGCTGTGATTGGAATGTCTTCGACAACACTAACATTAATGCCATTTCTTGACAAAATCTTCAAAACTAAATCAATATTCAAGATATTGTGTAAGATATCTAATAATTTTGTTCTCAAAATATTTTTATTGAGATATAAAATCT
>NW_017259369.1:308279-313900 GCF_001594045.1 Atta colombica
TGTGTATAATAAACTTTGGTGTACAACGTTTTAAATAAAAAAGGTTTATAAAGTTAAATTTTAGAACTTAAAGTTTTAAGAACTTTTAAAAGGATTTTTCATTTATTTCAATCTTTATTTCACGTATTTATTTGATATTTGCATTACAATAATATCGGTTTTATCTTTTTACATATAGAAACCACGAAAAGGAAATTTATTTCTTTCACGAAAATCGCAGCACAAAATAGCCCGATATAATCCTCGATTAGGTGTTGAATGTCCTGACAACAATTCCACAGGACAATTTGTTTATCCACCAGATTGCAAATTCTTCGTCAATTGTTGGAAAGGTCGTGCATTTGTTCAACCATGTGCTCCAGGCACTCATTTTAATCCTGATACTCTGGAATGTGATTTTCCACATAAAGTGAAATGCTATGAGGATGAACCTGCATATTTCAAAGAGTCAGATTCTGTCTTCCAAATTAATCGAAAATCACAGAAGTTGCAAGTGCGTTTTTTTACATTATATTATTATTAATTATAAATCAAAATTTTATTTTATTTTTCAGATTTATTGACTTTGATGATATATTGTGTCTGATTTAAACAAAACATTTCTTTTTTAATATGCATATTTTTTAATATACATTTCGCATATCGATCGATATTTTACCGATTTATTTAACATTTTACAGGAACCAAAATGTCCACCATATTTAATTGGTTTATTACCACATCATGGAGATTGCACGAAATTTGTACAATGTGCACACGGTGCAACTTATATTATGAATTGTGGCCCTGGAACAGTTTTCAATCCCACTATTGGTACATGTGATTGGCCGCGTAATGTAAAGGGTTGCGAAGGTAACAATAAATGATGAATTATTGGAAGAAATAATTTATTTTATCGTAAAAATAATATGCAGTTTTATTTAAATGTATTCTGTTATATATAGATATTTTTAAATCTGATAAAAAAGTACCACTTGCATCTCCAAATTTTAATTTTGAGTACGATAGTGCGAAATATATCGAAGCAAAGAAAATTATATGTCCTGCGGATTTCATTGGATTATTGCCTCATCCGGAGACGTGTAAAAAATTCCTTCAATGTGCAAATGGTGCTACTTACATAATGGATTGTGGTCCTGGAACAGCTTTCAATCCTATTACAATGGTTTGTGATTGGCCACATAACGTACCCAGCTGCAAAACAGGTATATTAATTGCAACAAATAATGCAAATTGTTAATTTTAGCAATTTAACATTTTTATTAAAATAACTTGCAATTATATTCTCTAATAGAAAAGATCACGTCACAAAGTTACGAAATAACGAAATTAAAATAAGTAACTCACGGATTGTTCCAAATCAATACGTAATTTTTTTAAATCACATAATTTGAAAAATCACATACAGAAGTAATTTTATCCATCGCATGTGATTTTATAGTTACCGAATTTTAAAGAATCGAATAATAGAAATAGAATAAAAAAACATGTCATCACATGACCTTTTAAATTACATAATTTTAAAAAATCACATACTGATTTGAAACAATCCGTGTTTTACTTGTCTTAATTAAATGATTTCATTATGTAACGAAATCATATCAACAAATAAAACACTTTGTGACGTGATCTTTTTCAATAGAACTTATCTCTAAGAAAACTAATTATATACACGATATACATATGTAGATATATTAGTAAAAGTATATTAAATCAATATGTTGACAAATTCTATATTATTCATAATAATTAATATTAGATTGAACTAAACAATCATTAATGTATTCCGTTTCATATCGATTTTAAGTGACTTATTGAATACATTACGTGAAACACCAAGTAACTCGCAATGTTCTTATTTGTATTTATTATTATAGAAGCCGTAAACATTTAAGTAAATTTTGAAATTTTATAGGAAATTTAATTCTGAATAAAACATTTCCTATAAACATGGATAGAAATATGCTCTCTTAAAAAGTTAGTGTTAAAAAATTTCTGAAAAATTATGATTTATATGTATTTATAAATATCAGGGGAAGTATACATTTTTTACACTTTAAACCTAAAACCTTGAATATTTTACTTTCTTTCAAATACGAAAAAATACTTCAGGTGAAAGTGGATTTCGATGTACTTTGGTCATGTTGTTTATCTTTTAAATGGAGGCGTCAATAAAGTTATATGAAAACCACTTCCATTTTTTTAAATAGAATTATACGATTTTTTTTACATAGTATGTGATTTCTCTAATTATTCTGCATATAAAAATATTAAAATAGAGATATTAAAAAAAAAATCAATTATACAGTTTACCAGATATTGAATATTAACCTATATTAAAATAAAATATAAAATATATTGTAAACCGTTAATTTTTTTATATATCTTTTCTTTCTTTTTATATGCAGAATAATTAAAGAAATCTACCAAAATATAATTCCATTTAAAAAAATGAAAGTGACAAAAAAAAAGAGGAATGTGAATGTTCCTCTTGAAACTGTTCCATTTGAAATATTTTTTGTATCATCAGAAATAAGTAAAATATTCGAAGTGTTTGGTTTAAGTGAACTTGTATACATATAGCATAATTATAAATGTATGCATTCATGCATGATATTGAAATTATTAATTAAATATTTTATAATTATATTTTTTTTATAACCAAAATATCAAACAGTTTGAACAGATGGTCTATTCATTATTATTATAGTCACTAGTGACTTGCGGAATATTAATTAAACAATTATAAATTATTTTTAACTGTTCTGGGATCTGTTAATTAATATTTTCTAAAATTTTCTAAAAATAATCACAATAAATTCATACTTTTTGAAATATAGGTAAATTTGATGATAACGTACACAGAATGGAAGACACTACTTGGATTCCACTTCTTGCTTCTACTACATCACGATCAAATCTAAGTCCAACATTTAAACCAACCTGGAAACCATTTATGACATCTTCAAGTCCATTTTGGATATCATCGTGGACAACTCCAAGGCCATTTTATAATCGTTCTGAACATGTTAATTATCATGATTACGACCATGCACATAGAGAAAGTCGATATCAAGATTATGGACCACATCTAGAATGGAAACCAAATAATGGAAATTTGAGACAATCTTTTGATAACAATTACGAGTTTCAAGACAGGCAATGGATAAACCATAGAATTGATCAAAATCCACAACCAGTTTATCATTCTGATCCAGAAGGATCGTGGTCATACGAACATAGGAATCCAAATCATCGTTATGATCATAGATATTATCCTCCTGGTTATCATTATCATCATCATCATCATCATTATCATAATTATGGATCTACATCAAATCCGTCAATACCTACAGTAAATCCAAATTGGAACGCCGATAATCCTACTACTCTTATTGGTGATCAAAAATATGATCAAGGATACCAAGGATATACTCCAAATGCAGGTGATAGTTGGCACTTTGACCGTAATGGTTCCAATCATTATGATCATCATTATTATGAACATGTTGCGTCGAGTGAAACAGATCAAAGACATCAACCATATTTTCCTTCTAAAGAATATAATGATAATAACAGTCAGTTTTCTAATGTATATAAAGAAATAAAGTTTTCTAACGTTTCTTATTTATTAGATAGTCAAAGGACCGATCATGATTTGCATCCGACTAAGCAAGATTATAATTGGACGATGCCAGGATTATATTATCCTAATTTCAATCATACTTTTCCATTCGCTGGAAATGTTTTGCTAAATAATAGTAATAATAATAAATTTACTAAAAATTCAAATCAGAATAAATCGCGACAAGATAGATTACCTCTTACTTGGATAGGACAAGAAAATACGACTCAATTAAATGGACCTTTTGTTTTCAACCCGAGTACATGGCATGATCAACAGAAAGTACAGATGGAAACACGTTCGTGGGATCAAGGTAAATAAAAATTAATATTAAACTTGTTTATTATTTTAATAAATCATTAATTTATTTACATATTTTTATATAAAATTGTATGTATATAAAATTATGATATTTAATTAATATTTTGTGATTACGATTGTTACGTAAAAATATTTCATTTATGTTTGTTTATTATATTTAGATTAGATTAATTTTTTAATTAAATTTATTAGATATTTTTATTGAATTTATATATTATTTATATATTATTTATATATTATTATTTTCAATTAGATTAAAAAGTTTGTTAGTACACTACAAGTTATAATAATACAAATTAATATTATAATAATGTGCTGTTGCAAACTTTACTGACGAATATTTGCACGCTGCATGAATTAACTTTGTAAATTGTACATACAATTAGTTATTATCTGCATGATATCATTGAAATAATACAAATATGCAAATGGATAATATTGCTTCTTAATAATTATGATGCAAAAAAATATATATTTAATAATATGCATGGAAATATATTGCATGTTGATATGTATTGCATGTTTCATGAAAAATTAAAAATGTATACAGTAAGATAAATAAATAAATACATTATATACATTTAAGTATGATAAAATATTTATATTATAGGGATGCATCAGATATCCGAAAAATATCCGGTGTCTGGTATTATCTGGCACTTTTTTACTATCCAACCTAACCGGATAGTCGGATATTATTAGTATCCCGGAATATATCCGATTGAAGTTTGATATCATTAAATTGTTGATTTTTTCTTATACAAATGTCCTAGAAATAAATATAAATATTCATGATGCTATATAATATTTTTTTATATTAGTATAAGCTCTATAAGCTTTTTTTTTAGAGATATTTCCTCGGTTAATTTGATATTACATTCCAAATATCCGATATTTAGTATCCGATAATTTTACGATTCGGTATATATCCTTAATTTATATAATACATATCAATACTATGGATCAATGTTGTGAATATTATATAAATAATTAATTCTAGTCACATATAGCTTCTGAAAAATTTTGAAAACACACCATGGGAGATCCAGTATGTTGATAGATTGTAACTTTGATTTAAATTAATATATTTAAAATCTTTTTTTATTTTATTTTTTTAGTTTATTTTTAGTTTTGAGATTTAGGAACATACCTGCATAGTAATGCCAAAAAGATTTATATATTATATTAAGTTAAAAAACACGGAACTTTCCCTTTTCTTTTCTTCGTGTATGGAATAAACGAAACTTCAATTGGGTTTGGAAAATTCATGTGTATATGTTTAGAATTAAATTTATAAATCGGAAATTATATACATAAAAAATTCGAAATGTTTATTATTAAATCAATTGTTTATTTTTTTTCATAGATCTCTAAGAATTTTTTCAGAATTTTTTAATACCGTATTTTCATGTTGAAAAAATAAGAAAATGCAGTATTAAAAAGTTGAAAAAATTCTGAAAAATTTGTAAAGCTTTCACATTATTATTATTAAAAAAAGTATTTTTTTTTATATAAAATTTATTAGCTAACTAAATTTGAATGAGAAAGTTAATATTTCATAGATATGACCAGTCAAGATGATAAATTGCAACAGCAATTTGGCAAAAATATATATCAGCAAAGCACAGTTGATAAAGAAATAAATGCAAAAACCGCATTAAAAACAAATATCTTG
>NW_017259369.1:314000-319195 GCF_001594045.1 Atta colombica
CTCTCTAACGCTTTGTAATTTGTAGAATCTACGAATACAACTGAACATCCAAGATCAAACTTTTATCCAAATGGAATATATGTCAATGCAAATGGCATAAAAGGTCATTACATCACAAAAGAAATTGAAGATAATCAGCATTCAAAGAGCCATCAATCACATAGTACTCAAAAACCTATCAACTGGAACAACATTTTTAACAGTATAATTATTACGTTATTAAAATATATTATTTTATTATTGAAATATATTATTTGGCCATTCAATTTACACTAATTTTAGGGTTAATTTTATTTTACATTACTTGCTGATTTTCTTTTTAATGCTCAATTGTTTTGAATTTATATTATCATCATATCTTTAATTCTTAATTTTAAAATTTTCTATATTTCCAGGATGTCCGGAAAGATTTCTGCCATAGAGTGTATGTAGATAGAATAAACTAAACTGAGTCGAAAAGTTCTCTATCAATTTTCGCAATAATTAATGATATTAATTACTAAAATTTATCGAAAATTGATTTTTAATAATTTTTTACTCAAATACTAACAACTTTACAGAAAAACTGCAAGAAACAATTGTTTATTTTTTTCATAGATCTCTAAGAATTTTTTCAGAATTTTTTAATACCGTATTTTCTCTGTTGATAAAAATAAGAAAATGTAGTATTAAAAAATTGATAAAAAAATTCTGAAAAAATTCTTAAAGTTCTATGAGAAAAAAATAAACAATTTTTATCTCTTGCAGTTTTTCTGTAAAGTTGATATTCAAGTTAAAAATTATTGAAGATCAATTTTCAGCAATTTTTAGTAATTAATATCTCGTTACCTAATTGCGAAAATTGCAAAATGATAGAGAACTTTTCGATTTAATTTAGTCCTTTCTATCTACACGCGCTCCATGGCAGAAATCTCGCCGGACACCCTGTATATACATATACAATATGCACGTGTGTGTGGTGTGTGTGTGTGTGGTGTGTGTGTGGGGTGTGTGTGTGTGTGGTGTGTGTGTGGTGTGTGTGTGTGTGTGTGTGTGTGTGTTGTAAAATCTCTCTCTCTCTCTCTCTCTCTCTCTCTCTCTTTCTCTATCGATAAAAACGAGCAATTATTATTTACCTTAATGTAATATGCATTGGGAACCATTATAGTTATTCATTAAAAATTACCATCGGATTGATTGTTTATGCTATAATTTTGTTAATAAATATAATAATTGTATATTTAAATTTTGCAATTTACATCTAAATGTTTTGTTAAAACTACATATTTTTTCTTTAATAGATTCTGAAAATGATTATACTTTGTTTACGACAACGCTGATGACAACAACAGAGAAAATTTCCAATAAACTGGAGTTGTCAAGAAGAGGACGGGAGTTTGAAAATACTGCGAAAGAAAAAGAGTTGCATAATTCTGATAACATAAATGATTTTAATTTATCTAGTGAATTAATTGAACGTGAAGATGATAACTGGAGTGGTGATACGAAAACAAGTAATGTAAATTTGAAACCTCCAAATATTGTAGAACCTGAAATAAATGATTACAACGTGGATGTATTAGACAAAAATATCTGGAAGCCTAGACTGGTTTTCGAAAATAAAACCAAGACAACGACGGCTTCATCAGTCATTATGAAAATTAGTCCGGAAAATACCGATATCGAACTTTTTAATATAGAAGCAGCCCCGTTTCAAGAAGGTTAGTGATTTAATAAGTTAATGATTTAAAACTTATATAAATTTATGTATTTTTATCTATAAAATGAGTGCTCGCTACATACATGTGCGTAAAAAATAAATTTTGGTAAGTTATTCTTTAATTGTTTTTTTGCATGGATTTATTCGTAATTGCTTTCTTGCGCATTGTTATGCCACTCAAAGTATATGCAATAATGAAATAAACTTATTTTAGATTAAGCTTTTGCAGAGAATATAAAAAATATATCGTTTTTTGAATAATGTTGCAATGTGAGATTTGTAAGTCGATAATTAAAATCAATACTGTGTTTTAATTTAAATCTTTCTATTTACTAATTGCTATTATTTATTAAATGTTTTAAATATTTATAATATATACTTTATGTGCAACATTTTTTACATAATAATTATTCATGGATATTAGATAACACTAAAAAGTTAAAATGTAACTTTTCTATTTTTAATGTTATATACATGTTCACTATATAAAAATTATTTACACATTATATTATTAAATATATGTATTATATGTCATGTATGTTATTATTTATGTATTATATATCAATTTATGTATTTATTTACATTAAATTTGTTTAACTAACTTAATTGATTTTATCCTTTTGCATGTATTTGCTTTTTGTGCTTTCGCATGACTTTAATTATAACTGTGGGAAAAAATTATAGTAGTATAGTATATAAAAATATATTCTGTGTAAATATATATCAAATATACATGACAATATAAATCATATTGTATATTACATTCTATATTGGATCCACAAATAAGTGATAGTTAAATAAATAAATAAAATATAAGTAAATAAAACATTTATTATTAATTAATTTTAATTAATAACAATTTATTAGTAATAATTAATTTTATTATAGAAGAGCCGTCATTCCCAGTTTATTACGTGCCGCCAGTGCATCCATTAACTTATTCAAAAAAGTCCGTTCGACTAACGCCTATATCTGGTCAGGTAAGAACATTTATATAACGATAAATTAAAAAAATTTAATCTTAATTATAACAAAAAACATTTTATTTAATATATCAATAGATTATTCGTTTGAGAGGCGGTTCTGAGCCGAGCAATGGTTATGTTGAGGTACAAGGTGTGCTGCCTGGTTGGGGTATTGTATGCGATTCTAGAAATAGTTGGACTTTAAAAGAAGCTCATATTTTATGTAGACAACTCGGATATAACAGGTATGTAAAACGAAAAATTATTCTATTTAAAAAATTGTTAAAATTGTATTTTGTAAATTTGTATCTGTATTATTATACATTAGTTATATACGTAAGTATCTATAATATCATTAAATGGCTGTAAGACAATTAATGACATAGTAGCTTTGTATATCTTTTTTTAATAGATTCCTTATCTAGATATAATAACATTGTTTAACAACAAAATTAGAACGAAGTTATATCTTTTAGTTTTTTGAACGTTGAATATGAATCTGAATTCCACTTATAGCACAGATTCCACTTATAGAACATTCCAAGGAATGTTCTAAAGATGTTCCTACATTCCAAAGATGTTCACAGAACGTCCCTACGTCCCTTAACTTGTTCCCAATTGTCTCTCAGAAAAGTGTGCTGTATGGGCTGATTGTTCCATCACATCACAATTTTGAAAAATTCGCGTTTATAGTTGTAAAAGAGGACAATTTTTATATATCTTGTTATATTAATTACGATGTGACATATAGAAGAAATTATATTGTATAATTCAATAAATAATTACGGTTCAAATAATTAAATAAATTAAACAATATAATATAGGAAGAATCACTCAGGATATTATGTGTGTAATAATATTATTATAAACAATCTAAAAATTTGTATAGACGATCCCTATCGGGTCATTTTCAATATTCAATAATACAATAAATTGAAAAGTTACGATAACAATGTAAGAAGTTAAATTATGATAAGCACATGTTATCTCGTATATTGGCAAGTGGAATAATTGCAGGTAAAGCTCTAGATACAAAACAGCATGATCATCGGAACTTAATGTTAGTCGAATTCAAATGTCACCTAATAATAATTGCATGGTATGTGGTATAATCATACAGTGAACTTTTTATCAATATCAGGTTGATACAGTGAATTCAAAGTAGAATAAATGTAAAAACGCTTCATGTTCCTTTTATAACTATAATTAACAAAAATATTGCATCACTAATAATATAATGTTATCATTAATAATTATTGTAACATTATACCACTATATTATATATTACAAATTAAATCGAAAATCAATTATTAAAAGTTACACAAAAAATAACAAGTAAATATCTGCAGATGATTAATGTTAGATCGTCTAAATTAATTAAAAACTTGAGTACAATTTTTATTTAATTATAAAATTCAAAGATATCAAACGAGTCTTAATACTGTAGAATTCTGAGATGTAATGCTAGAACATTCAATAGTTGAAATAATCCTGTCATCTAATAAAGAAAGTGGTAACAAAAATATGTAGGAAGGAAAATTCAATGATATAGGAAGGGTTTGTAAGAGGGGTAGATATACGTCAGGTAGAGGATATATTGTAATTAAAATTAAGTACGTTAAGATTTTCAATCCTCAAAAGTTTTTTTAGTGTTGGCTATAGTTAATAAGACACTCATAATTAAATGTTTATGGCAAAAAACTGAATTCAATCATTAACGATTTACTAAATTCCTTTCAATTGTTTAGTTAAACATTATGTTTTTTAGATCATTAAATACGAATTCAAAATGGACAAATTCAAAGTCATGGAAGACTTCTATACATTTTGCAACAATTTGAACATTTCTAAAGTTTTTATATCTGCCATATCCACTATTTTAATTTTGACATTGAATTCGTTTTCAACGACCTAAAAGACTCTTATATTTAAATATATAGATAACTATAGTTCCACCCAGCCTACTATTATTAAGTGTACGCCCATTGCTCGGTGCGCGGGCCGCGAGGAGTGGGATGTTCTAGAAAGACTTGTCAGGCTATTTAGCGATTTTAGTAATTAATATCTCGTTAATCATTGCGGAAATCGCAAAATAGTAAAAGATTTTTGAGTCAGTTTCGTTCGCTCTAGTCTTGCTCAGGGTGATATTGAAATTTAAGGACACTCTCTGTGTGTGTGTGTGTGTGTGTGTGTGTGTGTGTATATGTGTATATAGGTATATATATGTACATATATACTGGGTGATCCGAAATTCACGAATTCGGAATACAGAATGATACTTATGCTTAAATAACTTTTTTCTTTAGCAAAATTGCGTCCAATAAATAATTTTTGTGCTTATTCGTATAACTTCAATCTGCTCTTTTGCAAAATTACTTGTTAGATGCAATTTTGCAAAAAAGAAAAAGTTGTTTCTTTTAGCATAAAGTATCAGGGGCTGTACTCCGAATTCGTGAATTTCGGATATATATATATGTGTGTGTGTGTGTGTGTGTGTGTGTGTGTGTGTGTGTGTGTGTGTGTGTGTGTGT
>NW_017259369.1:319295-324442 GCF_001594045.1 Atta colombica
TGTGTGTGTGTGTGTGTGTGTGTGTGTGTGTGTGTATATACAAGGTGTCCAGTAAGTTTTGACAAAGCGCATGTGCGAAGATAAAGCGGACTAAACTAGGTTGAAAAGTCCTCTACCAATTTTCACAATTTTTTTTTACCCAATGAGCAGAATGTCCAAAAATTCATACATAAAACAACTTTAAGATATTTAAGATATCTCTACCTTTAAGAATTCTTTAAAAAACATCAATTCTTTAATTATTTCATAAAGAACTCTGAAAGAAGCGCTCATGTGTGGATAGAGCGAAAAAACTGAATGGAAAAGTCTTCTATCATTTTATAATTTTCGCAATAGTCAACGAGATGTTAATTTCCAAAGAAATTTGTTGAATAAGCGAATAAAATCAACGCATAAGACAACTTTAAGATTTCTTTTTCCGCTCTATCCACAAAACTTATCCTGTATATTTTGTATTTCGACATTTTTATCTATTATAAACTTTTATATCATTTGGGATGATGATATAAAATGATTAACAATAGGAAACGTAATATTCTACAAACTATTGTATCTTATTTATTATAGAGGCGCAGAAATGGCTTGGCAAGGCAGAAATAATCGTAATAATATGCCAACTTGGATCGCTGCAAATACTGTAACATGTCTCGGCAATGAAACCAGATTTCAATCATGCAAGTAAGATATAAGCTTCAGAAATTTATGATAATAATAATAATAATTCCATTTATGATAATAAAGATTATTAGATAGAATAAAGATATTAGAAAGATATTAGAATAAAGATGGTCAGGCATTAAAATCTAGATTTGATAATATTTTTTAAGCTTTCACAGGTGCTTTTCTATATAAAAATTATGTGTTTCATGAATTTTCCGAACGTTTTGTGAATCTTGTATCTCTCCAAAATTATTATTATTATGATTACCATGATAAATCATATATCAGGCTGCTCTTCGTCGATGAAGTGGACTGCAAGATTCACGAAACATTGGCATTCCAAGAATAGATCTGGACACGAAGAAAACACATAATCTTTATACAAAATCTAGATTTTTTACTGCACATAACAATAGCAAAATATTTGTAATTAATACTTTTTGTTTTTGTTAAATGTTTATGATTATGTTTATTGTTTATGATTATCTTTCATTTGCAATGTTTTTTGTTGACGCAAATTGTAATAAAAATTATTACTCTAAAATTTATCATGGTAATCATAATAATTTAGATTCACATATAATCAAGAGTGCCGTATAGATAGAGATGCAATTGGTGTGCGATGTACTCCCAATCGTATCGCACATTGTTACAAGGATGAAATACCTCATGATGGTCAATGCTATCACTTAGCTGATCCTGATAATGGATTTAATCATGCTGAAGCATTGGAATACTGCAAACGAAGGAATGCACGACTCATTGACATTATTAATCAGGCGGAAAATAACTTTGTTTCGGAATGGCTATTGCAATCGTATCCGAAAGTTAGCTCAATTATGACTTCTGGCTTCGGTTTTACTAGCATGGGTCGCACCTTATGGATCTGGGCGGATTCTGCTCATGCCAAATTTAAGTATGATTCTTAGAATACTTATAGCTTCTATTTAAATTGTTACAAAATGTTAAATTTATTTTTTTATTATTAATATTTATATCTTTGTATATTTATAATAAAACATATTACTAATATTCTTTTGTCTTTCTATCAAGCTAATAATAATTTCTTTGAATGAATGAAAAATTTATTTGCATCCTATTAAAAATAAATAAACTTAAAAAGATTATAAGATTTTATTATATATTTGAATTTTTTGTTAAATATTTTGTTAGATTTACAAAATGGTGGCCTGGGTGGATGAACGATACGAAACAACCACCATGGGTAGGATCTCGTCCTCTTTGTATTGTGATGAAACGGAAATTTTCGTGTCATGAACGATCTGAATCGATTTGTGATACAGATTACTTCTTCTGGGACACTGAAGACTGTGCAACTACTTCGAAAGGGCATTCTTTTATTTGCAAAAGGCCTTATGATGATATTGGTATTATTAAAGAATTCTTGAATATATAAACAATATATATATTAATAATATATATTAATAAAATATATAGATGTATATGTGAAATTAGACTTCAAATAAGCTGCGAGAAATTATTTTTAATAATATCTTTTGTCTCTTATACTCTCTTATACTATAAAAATAATGTTGCTATGCTTTATCGAATTTTACTTAATTTGATTTGAAATATACAAATGTGACATAAAGTATGCATGACTTTGTAATATATATCTACTATAACAAATATCTTAAATACAAAAAGGCAATTTGCAAATTTACTTATTTGTTTAGGTTGTGTTTATGGGAAAGGAAATCAATACACTGGCAAAGCTAATGTAACAATATCAGGAAATGAATGTCTTTCGTGGGCCGATAAAAGAATAGTACATCAATTACGTATAAATGTAGATATGTCTTTATATGTATACACATTAAAAATATGCTATTAAATCAAAGAATAACTTAATTTTTATCATTAGGTTGTTAATAAAGAAATTCGAGACAAACTGGAAATGCATAACTATTGCAGAAATCCTAATCCAATAAAAGAATCGAGACCATGGTGCTTTATAGAAACCGGAAAGCGTGAATATTGCGACATTCCTGCCTGTGGAAATATTGGTATCTATTTGACTAAAATATATCAGTAGATACCGAATATTTTCAATAAAGTTGTGAAAAAAGGGATAAAAATAAGGATTGTAATACTACATAAAATTAATTATTATTTTTTTTTTTTTAGATTCAAAACGATCTATGTTGACTGGTCAATGCAAACCTAAACATTTTGAATGTACGCCAGGAGAGTGCATTCCATCTCCATGGGTTTGTGATGGAGAGGAGGTGAGATATAGAATATATTTATTCACTTCAGCATATATAGTCAAGAAAGAGACTTAGTTATTTTTTATTTATTCTTTAATTTTTATTTAATCTTGCTCATCCTTTTATATCTTCTATACACACTTTATTTACCTATCTAAATTAAAATTATCTGATCTCTAAATTCGCTCTACATAGTTTTTCTCTCCCCTAACTTGTCTATCCAACTAATCAAATGTGAGTTTGCTGACACGTTGCCAATTATTAAACTATGTTTATAAAACTTCTAAATTAAAAAAAAAGAATCTTAATTTTTTTAATAAACTTACTAAACTAAACTAAACTCATTGTGTTTATTTATCATTGTGTTTATTTTATTTAAATAAAGATTGATATAATTATTATAACATTTAGTGTAATGTTATTTAGGATTGTACAAATGGAGCTGACGAAAGAAAATGTATATTGGATCTGAATCTCTTTGAAAAATCTACAAAATATAAACTTGAGGGCTACGATGTCGAGAAATGGTTGAATACACCTTTAAAAACCTGCGCATTAAGATGCAAAGAAGCTGATTTTACTTGTCGCTCATTTAACCATAAGTTTGTTTGAAAGTTATTTTTATTTATTAAGTTATTTAATTAATGAGATATTAAGAAAAAGAACAATTTATTACTTAAATATTAAATTAGCAAATATTTATTTAATTAACATTTATCTAGTGATAAATAATAATAAAAAATATTAGTAGTATAGTTAGCATATTTTATAAAAGTTATTTATAAAAGATATGTAATTTATATAAAGTGTAATTTATATAAAGTGCGACTAAAGGAGGATAAACATTTGGGATGAAATCCCTACACCAAACATGTAAAATGTTTATATATATAAATTTATATAAAATTTATATAAATGTATATCTGCAAACCCCCACTGTTACTAAGATACAACTTAAACAAAAGTTTATTAACGGAAAATGAAAAAATAAATATTTATTATTATACATATTTAATATTATTTATTTTCAACTTTTAATTACAACGAATGTTCAAATCTTCAATTTTATCTTCAATTTTATTTAATACACGCGAACATGTTGGGTCATGAATTAATAAACATTTGAGCTATATCTCAGTAATAACAGGTTTGCGGATATATGAACGTTTTCCCCCTCAAAGTCCTCTTATTTCAGTTGTACTCTATATCGCGTTACGAAAAAATAACTTTTTCGTAACAACTACATTGTTATCATTGAGATTAATTATTTTCTTTTTGTGATGTTATTTATAAAAATATTATATTTTGTTTTAGATTGGATGGTAATGTGTGTTTATTGAGTAATAGTAACATCGGCTTGACTGGTGCACTCAAAGCTGACAAAGAGTTCGATTATTATGAAATGAAAGAGAGAAGCGTGAACTGTGATGGCATGTATATTTGCAATAATCGCAAGTGTATAAATCAAACAAAAGTTTGCGACGGCAAAAATGATTGCAATGATCGCAGCGATGAGAATATCTGCACAGCTGAAAATTTTGATTATAGTATTCGCTTAGCTGGTGCAAATAATAGTTATGAAGGTCGAATAGAAGTCAAAAGTAAGTATTATATTCTTGATAAAAAAATCGGCATGATTTATACGCTGTAGAGGAACCGATCATATTGATCTCTATAACATATTTTGATAAGGTCATAATCTCCAACAGATTTCAGTTGGCGCTCGTTGTTTGTTTATACAGAAATTCTGAAAAATTAAAGATATAAAAGATATAAAAAAAATTTTTATCAGAAACAATTGCAAGAATACATGAAAAGTACTCAAGTAAATAAATTACATAAAAAGTAAAGTATATAATGTAGCATATTTTAACGTAATATAACAAAGACTTTATTATTTTTATTTGTGTTATTAGTTTAAATGCTCCCTTTTAATTATATCACATACATACATATATTTAAATTTAATTTTTTAACATTTATTTCATATTTCATATTTTTTCTGTAATTATACGATATGTAAAAATAAAATCTACGCATATGTTTTTTATAAAAAGATTGCAAAGAAAGAATGAAATAAATAGTTAAAATTTAAATGTTCAAAATAGAAGAAATGTTAAAAGAAGAAAAGGCAATTATTGTTTTTTAATATAACGTCCTTTAAATTCAATACACTTTGGTATATCTTCATGCATTTAAAAAATAATAGTCGCCCGGGAAAAAATTATCCATATATGTATAATTATATATAAATAT
>NW_017259369.1:324542-332599 GCF_001594045.1 Atta colombica
TAATTATACAACTATTTATATTTATATATAAAAAATTTATTCCGACTCGGAGCCAAATCTGGATTGTAAGATCTATAGTTCGAGCGATTACTATATTTGCTCACTAAATTGAAGTCAGACTTACGAGGGAGGAGATTTCACACCGATGAAGAACTTTAAATAGCGTCGAGACATTTTGAGACTAAGGATAACAGTTTTTTTTTTAAACATGGAGATATACCAAGTATATTAAACTTAAGAGAGATGATATTGAAAAACAATAATCACTGTTTTTTTTCTTCTAAAGTTTCTTCTATTTCGGGCCGAAAATTTACTAAGTATTTTAAAAGCAAAGTGGTCTCTCTCTCTCTCTCTCTCTCTCTCTCTCTCTTACATTCTTTTCTTTTATTTTATAATTTTACTGTTGGATTAGTTCTAGGACATTGGGGCCAGGTATGTGATGACGGCTTTGGTATGATCAATGCTGATGTTATTTGCAAAGAGCTTGGTTTCGATCTTGGAGCTTTGGAAGTTAGACCGGGTGGATTTTACGGAAATCTCGATCCACCTACGAAATTTATGGTAGATCAATTGAAATGTCGTGGAAACGAAACTACATTACGTGAATGCGATTTTAACGGGTAAAAATTGACGTTATGTTTTACTTATTGTAATATTGACAATTGATCGTTACGTCGCGTCGGATGTACATTATAATAATTCAACTAAAATTGGCACGAATTATTTATACAACTGAATTATTTATACATATATTTTTGTTTCTAGATGGGGAGTTCATAATTGTCAACCGGAAGAGGCTGTTGGGATCGTATGTAAGACCGCAGTCAATACTTGTCAGGAAGGTTATTGGAAATGTGATAATAGTCCAACTTGCATACCGACTCCTTTCATTTGTGACGAGGTGGTCGATTGTCCAGATCACTCCGATGAAAGTTCAGAATATTGCGATGTAAGAAAGTTAGAAGAAAAGTAGAAATGGATTTGCATATCTTTTATTATCTTTTATTATCTTTTTTAGGCACCATTTGAGTTGCGCTTGGCGAATGGTAGCAATTTTCTGCAAGGAAGAGTAGAAGTGCGTCATCACGGCGTATGGGGTACCGTATGCGATGATGACTTTACAAATGCTACGGCAGTAGTCATTTGTAGATCTTTAGGATACGGTGGTATCGCTATAGCTAAGAAAAACGGTTTCTTTGGGTCTGGCCAAGGACCAATATGGCTCGATGAGGTATTACATTTGTGGCATAAAATATTTTGATTTCTTGCAAAAAGAAATTTATTGATTTTTAAATTTTTGTTTATCTTACTTTATTTTATATTTTCTTAAATATACATATTTAACATATTTTCAATATATTTTAAGCATATCATGATAATTAATTTAATGAAGAAGATAATGATTGATATAAATAATAATATAAAATATATAGTATTACCTACTATGCCTTGTTTGATTAATATTTTAAGACAATATTCTTAATTTATACAAAAAAGGTTTTCTGTCATGGAAACGAATCGCAATTATATCGATGTGAGCATAATCACTGGGGTCAACATAATTGCGATCATAATGAAGACGCAGGTGTAATTTGTTCACCTGGAGATGTTAACGATGCCGAAGTAAATAAAACAAATAATTATTATATCTTAATTTATTTTATTATATTTTTTTTAGATTGAAAGTTATTTTATCTGTTAGGTTACGCATTGAATAATAATGACAATAATATTAAAATTTAACATATTTGTACAGAGAAATATATGTAAATTGCTTAAGTATTTAAATTAATATTTGAATTTATTTAATATATAGTAAAATAATAACATAACAATATATTAAATATGTACACAGTATATAAATATTTGACATAAGTTGTAATGATTGCATTTATTAAAACAATTTCAAAGTAGACAAAATTTCATAACTTTAATATGATTTGCTATTTATTTTCTTAATTTTACTTTTATTAAACAGTCATATTGGATAAACAGTCAAGAACATTCAGAGCAAAACATTAATGAACTACTTCCATCAAATTGTGGCCAACGTGCCAAAGATTTCGATAGCGATGAAGATTTAATATTTCAGAAAGTAGTACATGGCTCCATTGCACCAAAAGGCACTTATCCTTGGCAGGTAAATTACTTTTAGAAGAAATATTATTGGATTTTTTACGGTAACTAATGAAGAATTATCATCATTTTATGTGCATTATGTTAAAATAAATATTGCATCAGATGTACAGCGAGATTGATGATATAAGAGATTGTTAAATAATATTTAGGCTAGTATTCGAGTTCGAGGGCACAGTCGATCAAATCATTGGTGCGGTGCTGTTATTATATCGCCTCTACACGTGCTAACAGCAGCACATTGCCTAGAAGGTTATAACAAAGGCTCATATTTTGTTCGTGCTGGTGATTATAACACGGATGTAAGTGAACGTAATTATTATCTAATGAAATTATCATCGAATCCCCAAGAACATTTATTACATCTCGGTAAAAAATTTTTCATACATGAATATGTACAAATATGTATAAACTATTATTATTTCTATTACACTAAAAAGTAATTTTACAAAAGAAAGAGGAATGTATAAAGGAAAGGCCTCTATTATGAGATACCGAGTTCATTTTGGATAAATACTAGAAGTTTATGGGTAGAATTTAAAAAAATAATAGGTCATTTTGAAAGAAATTTAATAAGCTTTAAGATAATGTTAAAATTTAATTCAAATTTCATTTTTTTTTGAAAATTAAAGAAATGTAAAAAGTGAGCAAAGTAAAAAGTCGCAAAAGTGAAAAAATGCACTCTTAATATGAGATGCCCCAAGAAATCAATAGTAAAACAAAAATATATCAATATTGTAATTAAAAAACTTTATTTAATGTTTCTTAAACATTAATACAAACAAACACAGTCAAGATGCGCGAAAAATGAGTATGCGATACCTAGAACTCGTCTTCAGATAGTTGAAATTAAGCATTGCAGAAATAGGCACTCGATGTTCATTTCGGTAATCCTTTTTATTATTGTACAATTACATTTATACTTTAACAACGATTTTCATTATGACATGGGAGCATGGGTTATTTCATGAGTTATTAGAAATACCTTGAGTATTTCGTATTATAATTTCCACATCTTACGGTTTACGATCATCAAATCTAACTTCTAGTAATTAAGCAATTCAATATATCCCGTATTTTTCTATTGGTAGACCTTACTACAATATATGAAGAATTTATTGTCAAATATTTATTTATTAAATAATAAACAATGTTTAAAGCCTCATCTCAATGAAACTTGAAGACATCCAAATTCTAAAATCTTTTTTTACAATGATTAGAGGCATGATCTAATAATGAATTTTCTACTAAATAGTTTTTAATCCAAGAGCAATAAATTCATGGTAAAACCAATAGCATCTATTAGTCTAGCAGAAACGCCTATCTCATATTAGGCGCCTATCTCATAACAGGGAGGACTTTTCTCTATGGATATGAATGAACATGTTATGAATATTTGTGTATGTTTGTATATAATTATGCATAAAAAATTTTTTACTGGGCATTTTGTATACATTTGTTAAATATGTGACACTTTACACTTTAAATCATATTTGATATCTTTAGATAAACGAAGGAACGGAAATAGAAGCCAACATCGAAGATTATTACGTACACGAGGAATTTCGTAAAGGCCACAGAATGAACAATGATATCGCTTTAGTTTTACTTAAAGGTCTCGGCATCCCGCTTGGCAAAGATATCATGCCAATTTGCTTGCCGGCTGAGAATGCCGAATATTCGCCTGGATTGAATTGCACGATCAGTGGATTCGGCAGTATTGAAACGGGCAAGACGAGTAGGTGTTAAATACTGAAGAGTATTACTTTAAATGAATATTGTAATATTATGTAGTATCCTTTTGTAGCGCAATCGAAAGATTTACGATATGGCTGGGTGCCTTTATTGGATCAGTCAATTTGCCGAGCCAGTTATGTTTATGGTGAAGGTGCAATAAGTGACGGAATGATGTGTGCTGGATATCTTGATGAAGGTATCGACACATGCGATGGCGATTCCGGAGGTCCTTTAGCATGTTATCACAATGGTAATGTTGAAATAATTAATAGATTATTATTTAATCTATTAATTATTTATAATGACTGAAATTAGGAAAAGAATCGTATAATAACGGGTCACATAATAGCATTTTTTAAAATAATAAAAAATGCAATTAAAATTATAAAAGAAAATTTATGTAATATAGAAGATGGGCAGGTAATAGAATAAAGTTCGGAAAACATTAATATATAAACTTTTTTTATATCCAAAAAACAGTAATTATTTATTATTTTTTATTCAAGAATTAAAGTTTATGAATTCTATCCTAAAATAAAAAATATTGTATTTTGTTATGTTCAATTAGTACTTGCAATAATAGTATTATTATAATAAAATTCATATACTTTTTTTATAATAGGAGCTTTCAATTTGTACGGGATAACTAGTTGGGGCCAGCATTGCGGCAAAGCAAACAGACCTGGAGTTTACGTTCGTGTAGCATATTATCGTCGCTGGATTGATAAAAAAATTAGGGAATCGTTAGTAGGTAGATAAAATGTCGAAATTATAAAATTTGCAATCACATACGCGTAAACATTTTTGTGCCTCTTATTATTTCTTTTACAAAAAGCTAATTATATTACAAAACGCCAATTTTTTCAAAATTAGTTTTAAATTGGTAAATGAATCATATTAATATTAACAATAATTGTAAATGATAATGCTCTATTTGTAAGTAATTGTCTATCTGTAAATAAGATACTTATTTTGTTATATTATGATACATGGCTTTTTTCATTCTTTTGTTAATTTATCGTGGTATTTATGTGCACTTTGATATACTTGCAAAATAAAACGTAAATATCAGTCATAAAATACAGAAATAATAATAATAAAACAGTCAAAGTAATTTTGTTAATTTGCAGTTTATTTTGTAAGACATCTTCATTTCTACAGTAATTGCTGATTTTCTGTGGCTTTTATATAATTGAATCTATTTTATACACACTCACTCGCGCACGCACGCACGCACGCACGCACACGCACACGCACACGCACGCACGCACATGCGTACACACAATAGTCTCATTATACTTGATCCGATTCAATTCAAAATGACAATTTAACAAATGGCATTTATACACATTGAATGAAAATGATCATGAAAAAAATAGTAATTTCAATGTAAACTATATAATAATATTACATTGTTGTTATTGATATCATCAGAATAGTTAATCAAACAATAACTTATTCGCTTAAATACTTCTTGCATTCATTTTCTGTAAAAAGGCACATAAACATAAGAACAATCTGAGAACATTATAATCACTATATAAAATATGATATCAGAAAACAAAATGTCAATTTAATATAAAATTTGAAAAGATTGTTATATTTAACGTGAAGATTGCACCGAAAGTGATGATTGCTGATTTGCAAATCTAAGGAATTACAAGCAGGAAAGATATACATTGAATAATTTTAGATATATATTGAATATTTCTTTAGTTTCTTTGTGAAATCTCTAGATCAATATATTTTGCCAAGATTCTAGCTATAGTTAAAGATATTTTAGAATAGTAAAAGTTCGTTTCAGCTTTTTGCTTTAAAATCCATCTTCAATACGATAATGTTAATAAAATTCAAACTAAACAGTTTATATGCTCGTTGCTATTGTTATTTATAATAACGATAATCATCATTTTCGGTGCAATCTTTGTAGAACTAAGAATCCAATTTTTATATTTTAGCGTATGTTACACATTTGTAAACATTTGTGTGTTTACATCATAACATACATAATATCAATTTTGTCTTGTTTATAAATGTTTCCGAATAAAAAGAAATTTACAAATTATACTAGATGATTGTTTTTCTTAGAAAAAAATAAGATATTAAATGACAATCTCATACATAAGATTTACCATTTGAAATTTGCCATGATGTTTTTCAGTACGTATGCAAAAAAAAAATAATTAGAAAATATTACATACATCAATTGTATTTGCTATAAAATAACACACAAGGAGTGTAAATTGCTCACAGAATTCTGTAAAAGAGATATCCTACCTGTATAGTGCAATTACGATCTTATATCACTTAAGGGAATGTTGATCAAAAATTCACACGCTTAGCATTAAAAAATTAATGTTAAATCTAACTTGAATATGCTTAATTTAGGCGTAAAATGACCCGAATCTGTATCGCTAAAAAATATATCATAATAAATACAAAATATATAATAAAATTATGAAACGTTAAAATTTATTTTCCGAGATATTTAATAATAGCTTCTTTAAAATATTATGCAATAGAAAAAAGCTGCAAAAACTAATAGCGCATTCATATAACGTGTATTCTGATGAAATTCGAAGTCTCAAGAGAGAATTCTCATAAATAATATAAATAATTTTAATTAAAAAAATTGTTAAATATTGGTCCATTATTTTAATGATGACAAATTCAGGTCAAACTAACGATCTAATGACTAGATATTAAGCAAAAGTTATCGTCGTTTCCCAATAAATTGAACGTACGTGTATGCTTTAAGTGGCGTTAGGCAATTTCGGATTGATCGATCCGCGATTATGATCGATATTAATCGTAAATCCTGATGCGAAAGAAATCCGTTTTCGCTGCGCTGAATTTCCTAAATTCGGTTACGGTCTATAATTTAAGTCTAAGTACAGAGATAGTTGTATAATTGTATATACACACACATCATGATCATCTTTTTATATACAGTGCTGTTAATTGCAGAATGTCATCAGTGTCTTCGAAGAGAAAGATAGTGATGAAATATTATAAGAGATCGAAATAGTATGTAACAATCAAAAAATGTTTTGCTCGATTATACATACATAAAACAGCTTTGCATCGTTGTATCATATGTTCACAACGAATTTTTATTTGGTAAACATATTGCGTTGAATTTATTATAAAAATCGTATAAAATAATATCATAGAAAATTCATCAAGAACATAATGTTATCTGAAGAATGAAAAATGAACGGAAGTGATTTCGAATATGTTTATATTAACAGAGATTAGAAGAGATAGGAATTTAAGAAGACGAATGATGATCGTGATATAACACTATAAATATTGACAATGTAACACGCATGCCGCTTAAGATGATATAATATATAATCTTACCGTTAATAATTGATTTATGATAACGTGTGTAATCGTCGAGTTTTTATATTTATCGAAAAAAGTGTCACGAACTTGCGGTGCAATCAGATCTTGTTAGAATTCATGAATTATTAATAATTGAATAATATTGGCCGAAGAAATAGAGTAAAATATTTATAAAATGGCAAGTAAACAGTGACAGATTATATTGGTCACTCTTGTAAATTTGTAAAAATGTTAAAAAAAATGTTGTTAATAACAACAAGTTTCGGCGCATGCTCATGTATTTCTTTTTTATCTAAATCTATTATACATATATTATGTTTTATTGTATTATTAATATACATTATTTATAGGAAATTTTAAAAACTTCTTTCTTGATAAAAGACGTACATTGAAGTTCGTGTATGGCAAGGGCTTTCACTAATAAAAATGACTCAATAAGTCAAGTATTGATAATGATTATATATGTATATCTATAAAAGATATACAATAAAAACATTAATTAGAGAAATTATATAGATAAAATGAATAATCACACTTCATAAATAATTCGTGACATGACTGAATGATATCTTAATAATATATCGAGATGAGTATCTTTACGATAATCTGATTTGCGCAGAGCGCACATAATAATTTGTCGTTTCAATCAATAAATACTTTCTTTGTTATGCGATCTGTTTATACACTTCATACTAATAAAAATGCTTTTCATATCTACTTGTTATTTTTTACTTCATATGCCGAGAGAAAAATGCAATTAAAATGTGACTTTTATAAAAATATACGTTACTTGAGAGAGAGAGAGAGAGAGAGAGAGAGAGAGAGAGGGGGGGGGG
>NW_017259369.1:332699-344915 GCF_001594045.1 Atta colombica
TCCTCGATAATGTGTATGAAAAATGCAATAAAAAGTATCCTCGTCAATGAGAAACAACTACTAATATTAATACAACTATTAATATTTTTAACTGAGCAATATCGATTATTTTATTGATCTCAGAAAAAAATGAGAGCGGATATAAATTTTTAAGGACTAAATAGAAATAAACGAAATAAATAAGGAACGAAAGAAATCAAAAAAATGTTTTTTCTCGTAACATACATTGTTTCGTAACATACAAATTAATTGTTGCATTAAATATAACGTTATTATTTCTTTAAGCAATACGTGTGTATCTCTTTCAGTTAAATGAGATCGTGATTTCAATTTACAATTTTTCTCTCAGGCTGTGAAGTTGTAACGCGCAGTGAGTGAATTTCAAAACAGTCCATTTTATTTCTTTTTTTTAAACATGTCATCGAAATTTCTCGACATTTTGTCATGCCATAGATAAATTTACGTATTCAGGAGAAACGAACTTTTGGTCCCTATAATTCTTTGGAAACACGTATCTTCTTTTTTCGAATTTATCTGAGCAAATATCTGCCTAAATACAAAAAAAAAATAGAAAATTTATCTAGCATATTAAGCAAAACTATAATATATTAGCAAAATCATAACTCTTCGGATAGTTTTAGTTAAGATTAATAAATTATAAATTTATATAATTATGAGAGAGAGAGAGAGAGAGAGAGAGAGAGAGAGAGAGAGAGAGAGAGAATTATGAATTAATAGAAGAATTACATGAGTTCGCGACAAACAGCGACGCACGGGTTACGAACACATCTTTGACATTCAATATTTCATAATTATTTCTCATAATATTTCATAATTTGTAAATTGTGCATCCAATTAACTTCTGTTATATTTAATTGAAGGCACGGCATTCTATACATTTACATTTATTGATCACGCTAATTAATGCCGAACCCAATTCGTCCAGGGAAAAGCCAAGTTTTGTTAATTTTTGACAATAATTTCATTTTTGTGGCATTCAGTACTTTGATTCATATAAACATATTTCATTGCTAAATTTATAACACCTTTTAATTAGTCATTTGTAAATTAAATTATAGTAATAAATGTTGAAGGAAAATAAATGTAAATTTTCGTAAATCTGCAATATATTACGTTATAATCCACAAGAATAATTTTATGCCCACAGTGTGTTAAATGTTTTAGCAATTTGTTTCTCCAATTTTATTTGGAGATATTTTATGAAAATACATACAAGATAGTTGCAACCGAATATACTTCAATTATTATACCGCATATAGCTCTATTCGCGCAATTTTTCATTCATAGATTATACTCGCGTGCGTCACAGGAGAAACAAAAAAAAAGTGATTATTATTTGTATAGAATTAATATATCAAACACAACTCGAGTTCACGGTAGAGTCGTGTGGTATTGCCGAAATTTTTTACTTTTTTATTTTTCTAGCCTCGATTGACCGTCCTTGTAATTAGTTTCTCAACCTCTTAAGTACGTGTACGACGATCCTTACGATATACCTTTCGAACTTATCATTTACTTACAAGCTTATTCTACAGGAACGACCCTACCTCTTATATCTAGGAGTCTGTTAGCGTATATCAAAAGGATTATATACAAAAGTTCAACGCGCCGATCGCGTCTCTTTCGAGTGAATCCAAGAATTTCCGGTTTATATCCGGAATTATCCGAAAAAATAAAGAATCGCGGTTTGGTTTTCGCTCGAGAAAAACGATTCCGACGAGCCAAAAGCTTAGGAACTATACTTATAGCTATGTGACATTGTCAAGCGAATTTCATAATCATTTTCGAGATGTCCTCAACTTTATATTCACGCCATATTAATTATAAAGAGTTTTAATCACCAAGATGTTCGAAAATTTTAAATTCGATATTTTATTAAATCGAATATTCATCAAAATCGATCGACCTGTACAATCTCATTTATTAACAATTTTAACATTATTTAGATGCAATCAATTGATTAACAATCTTGTTGATTAAATCTTAAATGAAATTCATTACCTTTGTATTGCACAGATAATGTTTCTTGTCATGATAATTCGATATTTGCAAACGGTCAAAGTAGTTTGACTATTAAAAAATCAAAATTACTCCTCCTTCTTTTCTCTTTTTCAAACATATCTATAATTTTAAAAAAGTGCAATAGAAAAATTAGTGCAGTTGTTTTGATCGATTAGATGATATTCTTGAAAACGCCAAATTGAGATTTAATGTTATTAAGAGTTTCTTCTCTCATGATAAATTCGCAAGACAGAAATACTTAATTTCATGTAAGTTGCCCTAGTAATACTTTAATTCACTGTTGCTTTATCATCCATTTTTCATTTTTCTTCTTATCATCTCTGCATATAAACTAACTATAATTACGAATATATTAATATTTATAAATGTATCTTCATATATATTCATATCAATATCGTTCCCATTCAGTATATTTCGGCATAGCTTGCTTTCACTGGGCATTCATCTCAGACCTATAACATACAATTGTAAAGAATACTTATTTCTTGCTTACATAATATGAGTTTTAATTGCAATACAAAAGTTTTATATTATTTTTTCTGCAAGAATGAGTTTTTTAAAATTCAAAACTAATAGAAAATAAATGCCCTTAAGATGAATCTTAGATGCTTAAATAGTTCGATATGAATTATAAACCTAGTCATTTAAACTGTACGCTGAATTGATTTTTCCATCTTAAAACGCAAACCCAATTGTACAATAGTAATATCATAAATTAAATTGACAAGCAATTTTATAATTTGATACTCATAGGCATATTAGAAAGAGCTTAATATTAATAATTAAGGCTGAATAACATATTAAACCCTATATACATATGTACATTAATATAAGTATATAGTAATAGTATGTATATATTTTTTTAATACACAAACGATTATGAATAATTATAATAATAGCTATATCCAAAAGAATGTTGTGTCTCAATAATAATGTTTCAATAATAATGTTTCAATTATATATACTCACTTTAAAGCTTTATAACGTTCTTTTTCTGGATTATTATCGGGCGGCTCACATTCAAAAGATGCTAATGCAAGTGCTGTAAAAAAAAAAAATTAAAAATGAAACAATTTCATATCTTCGCATTCACAACGGAACAGAATGAATATTTCTTACTATTTTCTGTGAGTACGGGGCTCGCTTGGAGGAAGGCAATGACACGCGGATTCTTCTCGAATGGACAGGCAACTTGTTTCCACGCGATAAATTCGGTCACTTGTTTCGCTAATTGCCAGAATTTCTCAAAGTTGATGTGACCGTTTGGCAGTCTGAAACGTATAACTAAACTTGAGCATAAAAAATTAATATAAGTTAAAACGGCTTTATGAATAAATCAAATTATTATTTATAAATAGGCATAAAAGCCTACACAGGATCTTGATGTGAAAAAATAATCTTTAAAAATTAATGTTTTTTAATAAAAATATAAAATATATAAACATATATAAACATATATTCGATTTTCTATTAAGTCATCTTCATACAGTATCATTACAATGAATACTAAAACTATTTTAAATTATTGTCTCTGATGGTAGGTCATTAAATTAAAAAAATATTTCGCTCATGCTTTCATCGCATATATATATTGTTGATTCCAGAAATCAAAATAATCGCTTATATGGACGTTGATTGTTAAAATTGACTCTAGATCAAAATTATTACAATGAAAATTGATGTTGCAATAGCCGAAATTAAATCACAAATACAATTATAATTGCAAAAATTAATTAGCTAAAAAAAGTTTAGATACATATTGCATTTGACGCGTTATATCGATAATCTTTATCTGTTTCATATAAATTACAACTTGTGATTTAAAAAAATCGAACTTTTTTTCATGAAAAATTCAAGATAACTAATTATTTTAAATAGTTAACAAGATTTTTTCCTAATATTATAAAAGACATGATGATTTCCATATACTACTGGAAGTGCCAATTTCATTGATATTTACAAATTAAAAAATTATATAAACTACTTACTATTATACGATAAGCATTCCATGCATATTTTATATTATATATGTTTATTTATATTATATTATATATGTTTTATATTGTGTATGTGTTGTATACGTATATAGACGCACTAAATAGCATAAAAGTGCAGCATGTATATAATTACTTATTATATGTATCTGTGATATATGTATATGAGGTTTTATAATTATAATTAATTAAAAAAAATATGTATATTATGTACATAATTTAAATTATACTGTAAAATTATACGAATATACGAATAGATTACAATATTTAATATTACTTACTTATTACTGCAGCCCTCGTTGAGGAAATACAAATCCTTAACGAGAAGGCTGAAAAAGGGCACTACGATTCTCTGACGTTCATCTGTAGCGCCAGCACTACGCCACATTGCGGCTTTCAATGTGCTACGATAACTACTGAAATTGCTGCTTGGGTCCATCTGATGTTCCAAAATCGAAAATTTGGCAGATTGTATCTTTGACCACTGAAAATTATAAAAATATATAATAAAACTCCAGTATTTACGCCGCGCGAGGATTTATATAACATAAAAAAAAATAAAAGTTAGAGCAATTGCAATCACTCTATTATATGTCTTTATGTTACGTTAGTATCGTGCAACATAACATATATTGTATCTGAGCTGTTGTTTCAAAGTTCAAATTTATTTAATTTCTATCGATTTAATTGCATAATTTTTTCCCTAAGCGGAAATGTGAAAAGTAAAAATTATATATATGTGTATGTATGTACGTATGTATTTACATAATATACATATACAATATACATATACAATAAAATTTTTACTTTTCACATTTTCACTCTAAGTAAAATGTTACATATTGATCTTCTGGTGTGAAGCTTTGTTTAAGAATACTGTTATATATAGATATAGATAGTTAATGGATAATGGCTGATTTAAATAATTTTTAGATTTATGATTGAAATGTTTTTATTCTTTCTTAGTCTTCTTATTTTTCAAAAATTTTTTGATATTGATAAATATATTTTTAATTTTTTTACTTTTTATTTCTTTCTTTTTATTTTGAAAATATTATGCATAAACTGTGTATATATATATTTTTTAAGTAAAAAATTCAAATTTAAACGCATGTTTATAATTAGTGGATTATCTATCCTGTAAATAAATTTCTATTTCAAAATCTTATTTTGTCCGTCAAGATTTGACTTCTGATCCCTGTCTCATAGATACTTGAGCTTCAGAGACTTCTGCTTGCTTGTCGTGAGAGCCATTTTTCTTAGCCCGACTCCACCGGAAATGCTCGTCTAGAGCAAAAACAGTAGCAATCAGGGACTTCTGCCAGATCCGGTAAATTGAAACTGGTTGCACCGGAAAAGATGTCGGAATACTATCGTATGAAAAGAATAGGATCTACTCTTTTTGCAAAAAAAAGATCAGCAAAATAACAGGATTAATAAGATGCAGGAGATGCAAATAATAAGGAAATGATAGTATTTACTTTTTAGAAGTATATTGATATTTTGAAATGTGTAATATCCGATATGTATTTCAGTTTTATAAATTATGCAATAAGATGTATTTTATTTATAATATAATATAATATAATACACATAAATATAAAAATATATATTATACACAAAATTTTAATAGTATTTGCTTTTAGGACAAGTTTTGATATGAAGATTTGTTATATGTGTAAATTTTTACATTTTATGATTCTCTGTTATTATTTTTCAAGCAATCATCTATATCATTTTCACGTATTTGTATATTTATAATTTTTAAATTATAAAAATTTTTATAATTTAAGAACTTTAATTTTAAATTTGATTTTAAGTATAAAAAATATTTGTAAAATAAAAACTTCATCATTGAACAAATAAAATTATAAACATAAGTTATATTCAGTAATAAAACGAAACAAACGGAAAATCGAACAAATTGTGAACAAACGTTATTAATTTTTTGTGTGTGTGCGCGAAGTGAAAAATTTTTTAAATTAACATAATCTTCAATAAAGATAATTGTATTATCTTCAATAAAGATATTTGTGTTAGATAGAAAAATTGAAAATTTAAAGTATATAATTGCGTTATTCTCAATTATCTTGCGTGTATAAAAAAATTAATTAGTTGCCGACGATCCAATTACCATGAAACATTTCATAGATGCTTTTGTACATAAATGGAGTTCCAGTCATATGTCTGCACAAAAGTAGAGAGCGTTAAATTTTCATTAACGAAAATTATCGAGTAAATCCTGTGCATTACTGACAGTACTATTGTTTGTTGAAAATTTTAACAATTATTTCGCCCACCTTCTATATAAATCAATTGATTGAATCAAATAAACGTTGTAAATAGCACAAGAGGCTTATTAAACATTATACGTCCGTACGATAGAGAGAGAGAGAGAGAGAGAGAGAGAGAGAGAGAGAGAGAGAGAGAGAGAAAAAGGAGAAAAGAAGAGAGAAGAAAAGAAAGAAGAAAATAAAAAGAAAAGAAAAGAAAAAACGGTTAATTAAACTTGTAATTGAAAACGAGAAAATAGTTTTCCATAGTTCGATATTTTTCTTGATTCGATTCGCGGCATGATTGTGTTATTAAAAAGAGAATGAGAAGATTATTTTATTTTTTGCTATGAAGTGTGCAACAATTTACCAACTTTTATTTTTATTTAAATAAAAAAATATATAATAAGAGATATATGAAAGTATTTGTTATTATATAAGTATTTTATTATAAAAATATACATCATTTATATGTAAATGTATTGAGTTTTTCAGATTTTGAGATTTTTGCAATTTTTACAATAATTAAAATATTCAAAATTAAATAAATATTTTATTTTCATATGATAATAATAAAATTGGAATTAAATCATTTTATGGAATCACTTAAACACAAGAAGCGCCACTTGACGGTCAAAGTTAGATGTTGAATTAATATCTATATGTATTCTTATAATATTGTTAGCATTCCGTACTAGAGATTCGGGTTTGACTTTCAGGGTAATCTTTTTCGTAATAAGTTTATTACAGTTTTTCAAGATTAAATTTGGAGGATTATTAATATTTAAAATGAAATGCGTTGAAAGATCGATAGTAATGGTATACAATCATATTTCTGAAATAAATTCATTTAAATAAGAATACGTATAAGTATTAATTCAACATTTAAGTTTGACCGTCAAGGCGCTTGTCGTATTTTATTTTTAATTTAATTTTTTCGATAAATTTTAATTTAAAATTTTGCAAGAAAAACATTTGTTTTCTATACACCGTAAAAATATACTTACTAAAAATGGATAACTCTAACAGTGACCCGTTTCTTTTGTGGATATATTTATAAGTATATTTATCTTTTAATTATGAAACATTTTCATTCAATATCTATTAAAATTTTAACAATAAGCTTTGACTCTTAAAAAATGCTCTAAATCTAAAAAAAATGCAAGATTTATTACAATGCTCCATTCGTAATGAATTCAGAAAAATTATTTGCCAATGCGATTATTCTCAATATCATGTCCCCTTGTTTAAATGTGAAAAACTACAGATAAATTTTGAGATAAAATTAAGAAAATAAATTAGAATAGGGTACGATAATGACAAGGAAGCATTTTCGAACGAGAGATTCTACGAATAATACGTGTTTCGATTATTTTTTATTCATCATATGAGAGATATAAAAAAATTCACGTTGTGCCTGTTCTTCTATTTTTCCACTCGTGATAGACACATTTGTTTTTTTTTTCATCGACGTCATTTCGTTTCACATCGAATAATATCGAAACGAGTAATATTGTTTTCTTCTTATCTTTATTTGGTTAGTTATAAAATTACTTTTTATATAAATAGATTCGAATTTAATAACGATCGGCGCTAGAAGAAAAGTGCGAAATTGTGATGACAATAATACGAATAATAATGCAAAAAACAACATCAGTTTGCGATTGTTCAGTTGCCAATCCGAATTTCTCTTTGTTTGCAAATTGTTATTGCAAGATTCAAAGTCATTCTATGCTTTTTAGTTTCTATTTAGCTAATTAGCTAATTAGTTTCTAGCTTCTCATTATTAGTGATAAGTTATTGTAATTATATTTATTTACAGTTTCTGATATAGCTGATTACTTTAATTTGCATATATAATACACAATAGAAATCTGATGTTTATTCAGAGTTCACTTTTATTAACATAAACTCTTTTGAAATCATGATCATCACAAATTGTATTTTTATCAATGAATATCACGCAAAGATGTTTTTTTTTATCTGTGTAAGTATTAAATATATTGTTACTACCATTATTATTTAAAATTATTTTAACATTATTTTCTTTCTTATTAAATTTAATCTGCATTCAAATTGAATGATATTATTACATGCACTCCAATACCTATGCGTGATTCTCATTTGCCGCTTAGTTTCATTGTCGTTTGAATAATTTTCATACATTTTAAAATTATAATACCAAAAAATTTCAATCTGGTATAATCTATTCAATTTATGCAAATATTAGAGATTTTTAAATAATTTTCTATAATAACTTTCTTATTATGTAATTATGAACCGTTATTATAGATCATTTCTTCTCGTAAGAAATACATCTTGCTCTATCATTATCGTCGAAATAAATATTAAATATATGGAAGCTTTCGGAAACGTCCGAGAGAGCGTTCCGCCGGGAACGACGACTGGATTAAAGGATGGAGTGTACCCGCGTGGAAATCGAGAATACGTAATAGTGCGAGTTCTCCCTCGTGGACGTGGAACGCTGGTCGGGCAATTAGTTAATTCCCAACGAGGCGAAAGGAACGGCAATAGCGCGAGGACAACGTTGCCGAGCAACGCCGTTTGACTTGAAACTTTTTAATTAACTCAAATCGCGAGTTACATTTCGTGTCTTTTCTGCGGTGCCAATCGCGATAGGAAAAATTCAATCAAGCTAATTCGATTGCTCTGCCTTCGCTTTCTTTTTGTCAACAGCGATTGTCTAACATCTACTTTATCAATGATACCTACACTGGAAACAACTTCATAAAACTAATTTCTGTGAAGTACAAAATTAAGTTAAATTATCATTTGAAAACTAAAATTAATACTATTATATGAGACAAGAGTTTTAATGGTTTATTTATCTTGAATTAAGTCGATTATATATGCAAAAGTATAATCAAAATAATTTTTTCCTTTGTTCTTAATAGCTTTTTTCTTTATAGAGAAATAGTGCGAAAATTTAACTCTCGGTATTTTGTTATACTCAATGTTAAACATCATAGAGTACTACTATCGATTAGGGGAGAGAAGAGCGTTTATTGCTCTGACGTGCAATTCCGCAAAGAGGTGTAAACGAATGGATATACCGCTTGTGTTATTTCACCATTATTTCCCCTCTTTTCCTGACATTACATTCTAACACAAAAAATGCGTCGACGCTAACCATTTACGAATATTCGCACTTTTCAAATAGCTCTTGCTGAGGTGATCGAAAAATTGAGAGATACATATATGTATTGTATATGCATGCATTGTCCCGAGCGAATAAAATGTATCGATACCGATTTCAATTTGCCGAACGCAATGGAACTCGTTACTCCAAAATTTTAATAAAATTTGTAAAGCAATTACGTCGATTCAATATACATATATGTTGGTTATAGAAAATATTTATAATGTTGAAGGTAACTATATATAAATTTAGAATTGTCTTTACAATTTCCTATTATACGATTTAATAAAAATATAAGATATTCTATAAATGTGTATTATTTTTTCTTCCAATATTTAAAATAAGCATAGATACTATCAAAAGTGAAAAGAAATGTATATGTTCCTTCTTACTGTTTTTTTCAAGCGAGATATCGGGGACATATTGAGGCCAGCGATGATCGCCATTAAAGAATTGAAATTGCCAATGTTGAAACATTCACGAGCAGTCTCAATCCAGTATTCGACGACACGAACGCGTTGCTTCTTCTTTGCGTGCTGAAAAAAGGAGAAACTTATTATAAAATGTCTAGCACTTTTTGTCATCCTTTTGACAAATTTGAGAAATATATTTTTGTATTATTATTAAAAAATTTTGATTAAATAATAAAAATAAGATTAAGTAATAAGTAATAAAAATTATACACAAAATGTGCAATGAATATTCATATAAAGGTATCATACCTTACAAACTTCCGTCGCTACAAAGTAGCTCAGTCTATTAAACCATTGAACGTACGATTCGAGATTCCGGGTTTTCTTCATATCTTTGAAAGATGTTTCTAAATGCGGAGACTCCTGACAGAATAATAAAATTAATAGTATTTAATATATAATTGTGATAAAAATATTAAATTGCTATAAAAGTATTTATAACATAACTCAGATGTAAGAAAATTGTAATTTTATTTCGAAATAAACTTACTTTGGCGAAAGCCTGCACAAATTCCTCAGGCCCAATGTAAGACAGTCTTTCAAGTTCTACATGAGTCAATTGTTGTGCTAGTACAGTGGCTGATGGGCAAAGTTCGGTAATGTCCACCTAATAATGATCAAATAATAATTTTATACTGAAATGTGTAAAATAATACTTTTAGATAATGTCATATTGCAAACATATCTTAATTTGCTGTATTTTCATTAAATACGAGTGTTACAGAAAAATATTCAATTTAGAATATTTAAGTAAAATATTTTTCTATAACATTTTATTATTTAGATTCTTGAAAATTATGAATTTATATTATCTTTGAAATTAATCAATTCAATCTAGGTACATATAAGTTCATATAAGAAATCACAAGTTTTAAATAATATAAAATTGTTCATCGAATACATCGTTGTACTCATTAGAATGGATTCTACAATTTTTATTATATCAAAATATTTACTTTATCGTGCAAAAATTATGCATATTTCTTCGTTTTCTAATATAAATCATTTTTCTCAGTAATCACTGTACTTATAATAGAATTTAGTTAGAGTTTCATATATTTATTAAGCCTATTTCTATTAGTTTACGAGATAAAAAGGGGAGATTATTTATATGGGAATATAAACTATATACATACACACACATACCCACACACACACACACACACACACACGCGCGCGCGTGTGTATCTATTTCGGCGCAATGTCTAAAGAAACGTTATTGATATCATGGAAGTATAGTTTCCCTTTTTTGCAAGATTGTATTGCGAAACTTGCGTGATTTTTTGCATCGAATGGGTTAGAGGTAAATTTTCTTAATTACTTTTTCATTAAAATATTGCAGAAATTGGCGGAGGAAGATGTCTAAGAAGAAATTGCATATGCCATGTAGAAATGCCAATGTAGAAATGCCATGGTCCAATCCTTCGGTTTCACAGAAATCAGGTCATGAAATCGGTCCCCGACAAATTATTTCAATAAAAGCAAAAAATCAAATTTAGAAAAAATTATTTATTAAAAATGATATTAATTTTTCTTACATTTTAAATAATATTTACATTGGTACAAGTCTTTGTGCATCATTAATAGGTAGTTCATAGTTAACTTCTAATCATTATATTATGTATTGTAATATATTTTAGCTGCTTTTAATTAATTTAATTTATGATAGTAAATTACGGATAGATAATAAGTGACCTCATTCAATTAAGACTTTTAGTGCCTCATAATACTCTTTCATTTATAATACACTTTTCATTTCATTGAAAAAAAGTGTTTAATTTTAAGATTTAGATAAGCGTTTTAAATCCAAACACATAGTGTTTTGTCTATTAAAAAAATTTAAAACTAAAATATCTTTAAGTGTTTAAAAAATGGGGACAAGAATAAAACACATTTCTTTTTACATATTATTATTATTTATTCACGTCACCTAAAATTGATGTTCTATTAATATTAAATTATCTATTATAGTATTCTGCTATAATATTATAATATTAACTAATTATTGCAACGAATAAAGTTTTCTCTCTCTCTTTTTCTTTATTTGTATTAAATTGATTCAGTTGCAATATATTGATATTTACCTCATTGTAATGGTGGAAAATTTGAAAATTCTCAAAAATTTGAAAAATGAGTTATTTTTAAATAATACAAAATTTTCCTATTTTTATGTGATAAATTTTTGCGCTTTATGTCGGTGTGTGTATGTGTGTGTGTGTGTATATATATATGTGTGTGTGTGTGTGTGTGTGTGTGTGTGTGTGTGTGTGTGT
>NW_017259370.1:0-3156 GCF_001594045.1 Atta colombica
AGTGCTTGTATATATATATATATATACTAATAATGTACACACATATATCCACACATATTAATATAGATGTGCAGTATAAGGCTTGAAATTTAGAAAAAAACAATCAATACAAAATTAGTGAATTTAAATCATTAGTGCAATTTGAACATATTGATTTCGCACCAAATATTGACTATTTATGATAATTAAAGTACAAATAGAGGAAAGTCTGACATAGATTTTCTAAAGAGGCACCCCCTTATTTCTCGGAAAGTAACTATTGCACTTTATTAATATTGATAAAAACATTATCTATTTAGATGATTAAAAAAGTAAAAACTCATAATTCATATATTTGTGACTTTCTATACAAAATCAGCTTAAAATAAATACTACAATAAATGCGAAAATAAAATTCTTGCTATTTTTGTAAATTGTATAATTTAAGTAATAGTAACTATTACTTAAACCACGTAATATATATTTCAAATTATAAGAAGTTACATATAATAATAATGTATATTTCAAATTATAAGATCAATAATGACAATTCTTCAATTAATTGTTGCTTTATTGTAACAATTGATTACTATAGCTTTGTATTAAATTTGTGCTTCATGGGAAATATAACAGTCTTAAACTATATAAATAATATTATGTCGTTGTATATGATTATAGTTTTTTATATCGATTTTAATTTATTCAATTTTAATTTGTTTCATAATACGGCTTTAAATATAAAAAACAGGTACACATCTGTCTATAAGATATACCATAAGCTAACATAATGTTTATAATGTTACATTATGGTATAAAACAGTCTTATCGGAGTTGAAAGCAATCGTACATTATGGGAAAAAAAGATACTGAAAAAAATCTCGTTACATAATTGTGTCTTGCAAAATAGCGTAAAACGCATATAAATAATTGGAAAGTGTTCATATCGAAGTAAAAAAATTCTAGAAAATCTTATTATATATTCACTTGTAAATATTATATTTTGTACAGATGAGTCCTGTAAAAGAAAAAGAACAAGAATATGTGACATTACTATGTATACTTACAGAGCCAATTTTGGAGACCATTTTGTCAGATGTTCATTTTTGCTTATCTCTTAGAGAAAAGTTAATTATTACATAATTACAAATATTATTATAATAACTGCTACATTATCTGATAGAAAATACTTTCTAATATATTTATATCTTTAAAGTTTTCTTACTTTTGTTTAAAAAAAATTATCTAAGAACAAAGTGGTATATCGATATCGGTGATCTTTCTTTATATAACAAAATCTTTCTAAGAGATAGCTGATTTACTTAATAATTTCATTCTTCGCAACACAACAAATGTCATAAATCTGTACATTCCAGCAAAATAGTATTGAAATCATGTGCGAAATAATAAGCGGAATCATGATAATATCTTACAATTAACGTACATATAATATGATTATGATTATTATATTTTCCATGAAGTAAAAATTTAATACAAAGCTACAGTAATCAATTGTTACAATAAAGCAACAATTGATTGAAGAATTGTCATTATTAATTATTTATATCTTATAATTTGAAATATACATTATTATATAAAAAATATAAATTATCATGTAAGATATACAGATGACACAGTATCTTGATAAACTATCCCTCTTCATTTATAACATTTATCTTTTGGTCAGAAGCCTTAATGGCTGTGTAAGTATATACCATATTATTATATTTGTTTCAAAAAATTATTATAATTTATTTATAAATTTTTTTAAGCTCATCAATTATTAAATATTTTTTTATATAAATGTTAATGTATTAGAATAAAAAAATATTATTCGATGTGTGTTATTTATATATAAATTATTTAAAAAATCATGAATATCAATAAATAGTATTAATACTCATTTCAGCAGAAATATCATAAGATATGTCCACATGAAAAGCATCAATAACAACATTAACTATATACAATTATAAGAACTATATTAATTACAGACAAAACGATCTTTACACTTCTTCATAAAGCACGATATCTTTTTTTGCGAGTCTGAGATTTTTTATATCACACATAGAAGTTGCTCGTGACAACAATGGATATCTAATAACAAGAGGCTTTCAGAATTGGTTATTTTAACATCAGTGTAATATTTTGAGTTGTAAAGAATTTTGTATAAGACGAAGATAATAGAAAAAAGAACCTAACAAAAAAGTAAAAGAAGAAAAATAGGAACGGAAGCAGGACGTAGTGTGAACTTCCAAATATGTAGTAGATAGGTGAGAAATACACGGTTCTCGAAAATGTGTTTCTGAAGTATGAAAGTTAGGAGCGTAATAGTTCAATTTGGCAGCAAAGAAAAATATTGCGAAGAATCCTACAAGTAAAAGGAGACTTGCATTGGCACGCGATGATGCTACTCATAAAAAATTGCTGGAAAATTGAAGACGGAAACATGATGTGGAGTGAAACAATATGGAAGTGAAGCTTAATCCACCATTGTCATTGATTTTTCGCAAAAACAACATGCAAATTTTCTTTGGCACTGATTCGTTGTAATATCAGCTATGTGTATAATATATTACAGAATATTACACAGATATTACAGAATATTAAAGATTTAAATTATCGAACAATAAAACATTATATAAAACGGAACTAAAAAATTATAACTTTAAAAATAAGTATGATTGTGAAAATAAGACAATATTTATATCTCAATTCACTAAACTCTGATATCTAGATCTAATATTTAATTAAATGATTCCATGCCTAATATCTATCTCATACAGATATAGTGTATTCTATGTCAAAATATTTTGAGGAATTATTGGTTTTGAACACACTTCACTACATTGAAATGTTAATTGATAATGGGAGACTTTTTTAATCGAAATTCGAGTATGTATCCACGCCTATTATCAAATCTTAATTCAACTCCTTAAAAGTGTTACTTTTTGAAATGTTATTTCGTTAAGCTTATATTTTCTATATAAAGTGAAAATTAAATAATATTGATTTTATTTACTTTGAAGAAAAGACAATATATCTATTGTATTAAAGTAAATTTCCTTATTAATCTGCTTTAGATTAATAATTATTACCTCATATAAATATAATATATATGTATAGATATATGTATAGATATATATACATGTTATACATATACACACACACATACACACA
>NW_017259370.1:3256-12220 GCF_001594045.1 Atta colombica
ACACACACACACACACAAACACACACACACACACACACACACACACACACACGTATGTATATATGTATATATTTTAAATACTTCAACTTTAAAGTGGAATATCTCGATTTTTAATCTCGCTCCGGATATTGAGTTTTAAAGCACATATATTCAGGCCTAAACAAGCTTTTTCTGTAAATTTTAGAAAAATCTAAAGAAAATGGATTTTTTTGAAGAATGTCCTTAATAATCGGAGGAAGAAAGAAAAGGGAATAATGACTATTTGCGAAATTATGAGATCAACTGGAAGAACATATTAAAAGGTATATTAACTTATCATTAAGTCCTCTTCCTACTTTACGAAAACTTGAAAAAATCGATGTATAAAACTTGAGAAACTCAAAACTTAAATTTTTCTTGAGTTTGTAAAAGGAAATAAATTATAAAATGCAAAGAATATTCTGATTTTGTAATTTCAAATTCTAATTTTGCTGAAACGTTAAAAGATGATCGCAATTACAGTAAACATTCAATGATATCACAAAAGACAAATCATATTTAAATTAAATGTTTTATGAATTAATTCATATTATTTAAAAAATATAGAATATAAATAGATATAATATGAAACAATATTAAAATAAAAAAAAAAGGATATTCTGTATTACTTTATAATAATAATTTTAAATTTCGATTTTAAATCATAAATTAGTCACAATTTCTTTTCTTGATGTATTTCCTCTTTCTCTATCTATTTATTTCTTATTAAATCTTCACTGCAATATTTTTATCTATTACCTTGAATCGTTGCGAAATACTACCCTAAATATCTTCCAGATATGAAGAGAACATGACGGTATCTATTCAGTGCTCGGATATTCACAAGAAAAAGAACGTCATCGATTTAATTCGTCTCTGAAAATCGGATATCGATGGCAAGAACGACAACAAGAAACGCCGTGAAACTGTCAACGAGGACGATTTTTCCAACATTACGCCGTCGGCTTACAAGGAAGGGGCGTTGTGCCTCTCGTCGTCGTTGCTCTCTGTCGCCGGAAACTCGCATACTCTCGCGAAATCCTGACATCTCCTCTTATTTTAAATCGAATTCCCCGATTTACTCTGCCTCCCCCATTCTTCCGCATGGCAAACGGTGTCTCCCATTTCCTTTACTGTTGATCTTGGTTGGTCCCCGAGCGCGAATAAGAAAAATCATAGTTAACCCTCTTTCTCCCTTTGATAAATATATCGACATAGCAATACAACGTATATACTCGGCTTCAAATCCACCTCCGAAACTTTTATGTCTGATAGATATCGGCATTGTTATCGATTGTATAGTTTGAGAGAAGATAGATGACATTATTTTATCCAGGAAACAGACATAGCGAAACGTTATAAACATCGCGTGCAATAGATAAAATTTTTCATGTGGCTGCGTATTCGATATTGGATATTGAAACTGAATCAGTAGACTTTTCAAGTTCTCTTGAATTATTTTATATATTATTTTTTATTTTCGTAAAATCGTTAGAATTGTATGGGATTTCACTGTGATTTTGCTGGGATATCTAAGGAAAATTTGTCGATTCTCGGTACCCGTATGTGTCTCTCTTTAATTCTAAAGACTAATAATTCTAAAAGAAAAAAAAAACTGCGAAATATAATATTAGTAACTATCAAATCACTCACCAGACTATCCCCTGCGCGCCCGATCCGATAGGCTTGAGGTTTTGGTAGCGCTTCAGGATGGTAAACTTGGTGTCCCCGACCTCAACCGTGTAAAACATGGCGGATAGCCGGGTTGTCATGTCAGGCCCCAGGTAAGGCATGCGCCTCGGTGTTCGTCTCTCCTGCTGCTGCTGCACCTGCGCCGCCGCCTGCACCTGCACACCGTCCACCCCGCTGGAGCACTCCTGGTGCGCACGACGGGGACTTACGCTCTTAGCCACTTTGGACGTGAGATTTTCAGGGCACCCACGGAATAGTAGCACTGACAATGCGGATACTTCCACTGGGCTGCGCTGCACCTACAAGTGCCACGTCAGACCGCTCCTGCGGCAGATCGCGCCTCAGCACGTTGCTGCCCGATGAGTCCCTACGTGCCCCAGAATTGTCTGGAACAAGAAAAGGATCAAGGCGAAAATTCGTATAAATTCGTTATTTAACTGACTGAATTTAAATTGATATTATTTATCATATTTTGTCGCAGTTAAAAAGTATACAGATCCTCAAATGATAATAATTCACGGTGAACCAAAATAGGTGGACTGAAAAAAAAGTGTCTTGTGTGTTTCTAGTATCTGTGATCTTATATACCATTTAATTATATATTATCATAATTATGATTATTATTGCTAGTCATTTTTGGGATAATCATATGAAATATGATTGGTCCAAAGATAACTACAAAATAAACATAAGTAGTTAAATTATAATAATTATATAATTATTTTATTACATATACATATAATTATTATTATTACTAACATTATGGAAATAATAAACATAATAATAATCATAGTTATATTTAAATATAGTCACAAGTACCACAAACTTTTTTCTCAGCAGCTGTTACTATTTATTTTGATTTATTCTTAGTATTTCTTAGCAACAGTAGAACAACATTTTGTTATCAAGAAATTCAAAAAGAAAAAAAAAACGAGAAAAAAGAGATCTGAAAGTGTGACATTTCACGTGAGAATTTCACAATCTAATTATAAATTATAATTTCTCTCAAGGACAAGTACGCGACAAAGTGCACGCGACGCAATATGATACGATATTTGCAACATAAACAATCGAAACTATATCACTTTTGCAAGCTTAATTAACGTTTACAGATCTGTGCGTAATTGGTTGCGTACAATAAACATAAATTAATGTCAAGGAAATAAAGTCAAAGATAGAAAATGAGTTCGTTACACTTTCCATTACTGAAGAGAATTATTCTGACAGAAAAGTAAAGCTCCAATTCAAATTATCATATATCGAATTATCATATATTTGGATTTAGATGAGAATGAAACATCAGGTATGTCCAAATAATATGATTAGCGTCATTGATTAGCGATTTAGAATAATTCGCCATGTTTTAACACTCATGCATTCAAATATATTCAAATGACTGCTAAAAACCATTTTAATTCTCATGATTCATATATAAAGTCAGTTAGAACTCTTGAGTTTATTTTTTAGATCAAGTATCAACTTAAAATCCAGCGAAAATCCATTTAGGATCTAGCTAAGATTCAGTCAGAATCCAGATTGAATTTAAAATTGGATCTAACTTGAATAAATTTTACATTAAAGAGCCAGAAAGAGTTCTCTTCAAAATTGATTATATATAGTGAGCAAAAAATATTCGTACAGAGAAAATATTTTTTAAAAAAACTTTATTTTTAAAAAGTAAATATTATCCAGAAATGAGACATCGAATTTATGTCGAATTGATATAAATACGATGATTTCAATATCAATTTGACATCGATTCGACGTTTAATTGATGATCATTTCTTGTCAGATAATTAACAATTTATTTATAAAGAATAAAGTAGATTATATGTTTCTTAAAATTATATATACCAAAAAGATGTGTATTAATTATACAAAATATATCATCTAAAAAATAGGCGAAAATTAAAAATTGTATTGTTTGAATGCTCAAAAAGTATTTGTACAGCCGAGAAATTTAGCTTTTAAAATCAGGAATACATGCGAAACTCATTTGTTTATATTAGAACAGAATGTATTCATTGTATAAAATTGTATAAAATTGTTAATTAATGTTTATTTTCTATACAAATAAAACTTTTTTTATAACAAATTCCTTGTACTTTCCCTGAATATTTTTTCTCACTGTGTATATTCATTTCTTTAAGTATACTTTTATGATTAGCATTAAATTATAGTTTTACTAATCAGAATTTTTGAAAAGACATTCAAGTAAAAAAAACATCGTATTATTTTACTCAATTTTTATTTTTAAAGATTAGAAAAAAATTATCATTGAAAATGTACGAAAACAACATACACACATACACACACACACACACACACACACACACACACACACACACACACACACACACACACACATTTGTTTCGATTCATATCTCACATATTCTACATTTAATATTTATTAATGTTCCTATAAATGGAGCTATTAATAATTATCACATATGACATTATTAATCATAATAATAGGATAATTTATTCGATAAGATTATAACTCGTTCCTATTTATTGAGGAAAATTGTAATATCGATGTTTGTAAATTTTTTTTGTGAAATAATATCGATTGTTTACGGATTTTTACATTTTTTGCTTAAAATTTGAATCACGTTCATCACGCCAGCGATACAGGGGAGAGAAACAAAAGCTGTTATTTTTTAAACTCGAAAGTCATCCACTCAATCCATTATCTATTGTTCAATCCATTATCTATTGTTCTTGATTGAAGCTGTTTGCGAGAATCGCTACTGGAATGAAATGTGTATTTGTTAGCAAAAATTATCTATCAAACGAAATACAGTGCAATTACACAGATAAAAACATTTCTTGACTTCTTATATATAATACATTTCGATTTTTTCGAATAAATAAAAAAATCTACATATGAGAAGAAGCCATCTAGATAGCCGTATAATTAGTTTTCTAGAACTTCTATTTCTGAACTAATTATAAGTACGAAAACTGACAAATAAAAGACTAAATGAAAAAATTTTTAATAGCGAAAAATTTTGACAAATAGATTTTAAAATATCAAATATATTTTAATTTAATTTAATAAATAGATTATTCAAGTTAATTGTAAACAAAATAATAAAAAAAGGTTTACATTAAACAAAACAATTCAGCATGTGTATGTAGTCAAATTTAAAATTACAAAGAAGTAAATTCAACTCAAATAAGATTAAGTAAATAAGTACGCAAATAAATAGAAAAAGGAAGCAGAGATGTAAGCGTATTTTTATCGCTCATAATAAAAGGATTTTGTGAGAAAATAATATTATCATACAAGAGGTTCAAAAAAAAAACGAGAAAAAAAGATATTTTGTTTTCTCGAAAAAAAAGTCTAAGAATAAAATTATCAAAGGGATAACTTTTGTATAAGGTAGACTGAGGCACCATGAGTCACAAAAATTTAAACTCTTAAAACTACATCTAAATATAAAAATTTTTATATCATTTTTTTTAATAATTAAAGCATAATGCATATTTTAAAATTTAATAAATATATCTAATAAATATTGATTAGTTTTTAAGAAAAAAATAAAAATATATTTTTTTTAAGAAATGATAGTGCCCCATACCAGGGATACCTCATAAGTTACACACAAAATAATAAAATTATGCAAGAAATAACGGTGATAAAAGTTAAAAAGTATTTTCAATTAACTTACACATTCTTAGCATAGTCACTAATACAATAAAATATAATACAATTAATAATTATTAAATAATACAATGGAAAATTGTAGGAAATGAGAAATAACTATTAATAAATAACTATTAATAACTATTAATAAAATAAAAAATTTATTACGATAAAATAAAATTAATTGCTTAGAAACATAAACTTTTAGTACATATATTTTCTGTATTGTCCCGTTTTATCATGAATATTTAATATATGATCTATAGTACTCTAATTATACATTTAATTATACATTTAATTATACATTTAATAGAAAATGATTTAAAAAATGTTAGATTATTGTAAGGAAGTTACAAAGATGAGATAAGATGCGCAAAAACTTGCACTTCATCTTCATACATATATCTTTTACAAAAATAATATTAAAACATTTTTATGCGGTTGAAAAGTTACTTATATAAGTTGCACCACGAAAATTAATGATCAATGCTTTTCGATACAATAGAATTTAATCATTGTCATCTAGATAAAAAGTATGGGCAACTAAATAACAGTCGTATTGTACCAATAATATTAATTTAAATATTCTAGATTATGTTAAACAATCGATGACCCATGATACCCGTGACTCATAATGCCTCGGTTTTCTCTACACTTACTACAAATTATAAACAAGAGAGAGAAATTCATAGACCAGATTGATTTTGACATTGTAATTTAATGTTATATATAATAAGATACTAATATAAAATTTAATAAGATATTTTTAATAAGATATTAACACAATAAAAGTTATTATTATAAAAATTTTTGTCTTAAAAAATAATCATTTTGTTAATAATAAAATGGAATTAATAATAATGCAACTTCTTATTAAATATACTTGTCTAAAATATCTTAAATAAAACAGCTAATGATCAATAAATTCTAAGAATATAATATAAAAATAATTAAATAAAGAAATTAAACTTTAGTAACTTCTGATATTAAAGCTGAAATAGGAGTTTTCAACAAACACTAAGCAAGAACTAGACTAGAACACTGAGATGGAGTGTCAAAGAGAATATTTCTAACTAAAGGAGAACAGAACAAGCAAAGATGTTTTCATCAGTTTGCAGAAACTAGCACTCCATCAGCGCAAACCACAGCGAAGATGAAGAGAGACGCGAATCCGAGGAATCCCATCAACGGACGCAGCGACAGCTGTATAAATCGTTAAAGATAATAGTGTCTGTCGCTGAGACATGTAATAGAGAAGAAGGGTGACTATCTCTTTGGCATCTTACTCCGAGTGATCTGGGTCGTCTTGCTTTTGTATATCGTTGTCGAAGACTATGACTATAGAAAAACCAGGATCGTTGTAACGTCCGTCATCGTGTCGCTCTTCGATCGATCGATAGGACGAACATCCTCACAAGCGAATAAACAATCGAGCTTTCAAGCTTTGTGTGTAATGTGGCTAACCCAATTGCATCTCGACTTAGTGTTTGGATAATAAGAGCTCAGTCTTGTTTAATTATCAGATATTGATTAGTAGAGAGAAAAAGAGAGAGAGAGAGAGACAAAGAAAGAAAGAACGAGAAAATCAATAGAAACACTTCATATATACACGCAAGTGGCTTACCACAATATATATATAATAATAAAAGAAAAATCAATTAAGTCCACTTTTATCAAAAAAAAAATGATAGATCAGTGCTGGGAAATCTATTAATCCTCAACTATATTTAACAAAACAAGTCCTCCAAGTCTATAATAGAAATGTTTTCCTTTTTGATGTTAAAATGTTATAATTTTTTTCTCTTATTAAATTATTTTAATACATGACACTTCTAACTATTTAAATAGAATATACATAATTGTTTTTATTAATAATAAGATTGGAAACAAGACCATTTATGTTAAATACATTATTTTAAAAACGAAGCGCCATTACGATCTGAATGTTAAGATGTTGAACTATTGTATATATTCAATAATAAATATAAATGAATTAATTTCAGAAATGATAATTACGTGCCGCATGCTTTTTATTAATTATGATAATTCTGATTATTTATGATTATTTATAATAATGTTGAAAAAAATTGATGATAAATTATTAGATTGTAATGTAATGTTAACTATATCGCAACTTCGTTGACGACATCTTCGTACCAGCAGCGAATATTTTGGCGGGCTTTCTTGAGCGCCGATATCTCTTCTAACACCTCGGGATTCCCCCAATTATTTATAGCGACTGTCGCAGACGTAGACTGACAACAACAACGACGACTACGACGACGCCGACGACAACGACGCCGCCTCCGACGCCGCAGTCGTATTTTTCGTGGTTGTCTGCATGGGCCAACCACCTTCCGTCGTTCGCCACCTGCTATCAATTACGTAAACACGTCGATGAAGGAAACACACTCAATCAAAACACGGAGACTTCAAAAATGCTTTTGTGAAAAAAATCCCAAAAATCGAAACATTCGGTCAATAAAATATAAAAACGTTCGATCGAAATCTACGAGGATTTCGAAAATTAAGAGGATTATTAAAATGTAAGTAGAACTCGTTTGATCACGTTGCGATTGTCAAGACATTCACTCTACTCACGCTTATCCAATGAAAAAATTCTAAGCATCGATCACTGTGAGTAGCTATGTGGTCAATTACATGTAATCAAAGGGGACGCTCCTTTATATCTGTATCAGATTACAAATTGATGATTACGATTGACGGTTGCCCAGTTCTACTTCAACCAATCATGATATAGTGAGTCCGCTGTAATTGGCTGAAATAGAACTGGACAATCATCAATCCTTTAGAATGCTTGTTCGAGCTTACGAAAATTCAACGAAACCACTCAAGATGTCTCAAAGTTATGGAGACATTCAATCGAGAGGATAATCGAGAATCATACTATTTAATTAAGAGAAAGTGATGAATTACAAAACTTTTAGCATCTGAAAACGGTTTAATTCTTGAGAAAGTTATATTTAAAGTAGCAATCTAGAATTGATATTTAAGATTTCTAGGGGGGTTCAAAGTTTAGGTGGCGCGTTCAATCTTGAAGTGCTTCGCAAATCTGAATATGCTTTGGTTAATTCTTGTTAGAAAACGTAATATGTAATCACGAAGACTTAAAATAAAAATTTTGACCAAACATTTTAATCTTTTTGTTTGCAATTTTTTTTTCTCTCATGAATAAACTTATCGCATTTTGTATTTTTATAGTGATGAAAACTTGATGGATATTGAAATAAAAAACAAAGCGGATGAAAAAACACGCAGCCAGAAAAAGGTACGGTGTTATTTTCACCGGCTCTGGAAACCACTTGGAACCCTTTATGAAAATAGCAATGGCTCTCGTGAATAGAAATACAAGACTGTGGAATTTTTATATACTTTTCAACTCGGTACTCTGTTGAAATAAAACTCCATAAACTGAATAAAAACATCGAATATACAGAGCGTCACATTTCTACAAGGTGAACAAGATTAAGTTGATGGCAGGTATTAACTCTCTCTGTCGCTCTCTCTCTCTCTCTCTCTCTCTCTCTCTCTCTCTCTCTCTCTCTCTCTCTCTCTCTCGCCTCTCCGCACTACGTTTTCGCGAG
>NW_017259370.1:12320-20577 GCF_001594045.1 Atta colombica
GTGAATTTTATCGATAAAAACCCAGAGAGAACAATTCACAATTTTTTCAATGACTAATTTTTTAATTAAAATTAAAATTTAATTAAAATTATATAAAGATTAAAGTTTCATCGTTCCGTTTTTCAAGCATTTTCAAAAAATTAATTTTTAACATGCGGCTTGTAATGCAAAAACTATTAACATTTTCTATCATATTCTACATATCTATAATAAAAAAAAGTTGATTTCTTGTTCGGTAAAGACTTTACCATTAATTTAATAGTTGATTCTATAAGAAAAGAAGAGACACTTCTTATTATAGATTATTACATGATCTGCGCTTTATTTTTCGTCTGGACGCCTTCAGATTCAAGTTAGGCGAGAGAATTTCACGCAACGGCCATTGTTGTGCGACCATAATTCACGGGATAAGACGGATTTAAGAGAGTTCAGCTTCACGACGTCTCTTGCGCCGGAGATGATTTAGCGCGGAAGACTAGATAGTTTTCGTCTACCGCGCCTCTGATCTATCGCATTTAGAATTTACGAGAATGTACGCAAAATTTATGTTTCGATTTGAGGAAACTTCTTGCATATATTAATATCGTGTCATATAGTCATATAGTCATACCAGCGCTATGTTTGACAAATACAGCGTAAAATGAGAATCTTTACGAGCAAGTGTACTAAAATTTATACATAATATAATTTACATATAGCAAGAATATTATATCTCTCTCGAATACTATAAAGTTCTGTTATGCTTCTTTTACTCTTAGCACACGCGATGATTTTTCGGTCTTTTATTACATATAATAGGTCTTTCGTATCTAAATTTAATTTTTATCACTTTTACAAGCATACAAAAATTATTAAACGATTCTTACATATACTTTAATATTTTTAGAAAGTATTTAGAAAGTAAAACTATTTGTACATTAAAAAAAAAGGAAAGGAAAGAGATTATTATTTAACCTGCGACTTATTTAAGTGCTTCTTATAGTATTTCAAAGAAATAAAAATGCACAGTATATGAATATCTCATGTGTAGAAAAATTAATATACTTAACATTCAAAAGAAATTTTGCATGATATACATATAAAATGGTTACATAAAAAAATAAAATATACTAAAATTTACAAAATTTCACGAAGTGCGAAATTTTACAAAAACGTGTTCATATACATTTCTGACTTGATTTAATGACTTATGTGAATTAAATTGTATGCAAACTGAGTATACAAACTGCAAGCCGAGCTCGAAAGTCTCATTCGCAAGCGTTGCAAATATTTGAATAGCATGAAGTATTGGCAGACTCTTCGTTACGTCACGTACACTTAATGGCGTACATTTCGATCGTAATCTATTTTAGTTGAATATTTTGAGCGTGCGATGGAGAATTGATCGTCAGAAACGTCGCGCAAATTAATACTACCGTAACGCACACACTCACCATAAACAGACGGCCATTGTGGATGTGGCGGCGAAACGCTGACACGCCCGGCGGGACGGATGCGGAAGCAGGGATCTGCAAGCAGACAGAACAGAGACGTCCCTCAGTGAGCGTGTCGACAGAAATTTGCATGCGTTCGCGGATGCGTTAATGCTGCACGCGCTCCGCTCGCATATACCGAGTCCATCGATTCGCACGGGTGCCACTGTGACATCGTGTAGCCTTTCGCTCGATACCATTGCACCCCGTTGCACGGCTATGCAAATCAATGGCGCACGTGCTACGACACGAACCCCTGACATAAAAACGCATTCAGCGGAGATCAAACAACTTCAATATCGTCAAACAATTCTATAATTCCATGACATAACGATCATAAAGCGCATAATATTTTTCATAACAGAACAATTTTACATACTTATTATTATTATATTGTTATTAATGTATAAATAAAAACACTTGGTTATCTATTTAAAAATATGAATTTTTGAACATTTTTTTTCTTTTGCTCACGATATATTTTGATAATTATATCTTTTTTATATTAACAAGAGAATTAAAATTTTTATTTCCATTATATTTTGTATGTATTTGTTTTTTTTTTATGTATATTAGATAATACACAATGAGGATTGAGAAATTACGAATCAACGGCCTATCAACGATCTTGTTTTTACAAAAACGTTCAATCTATTCAGTACAATTTCGTCCACTCAATTACACCATAAATAATAAGAATTAATTGCCACAATTCTCAACAATTCGTTTCCATCGCTTCTTGTTTCGCAGAATATTTAATGAAATCCTTCGGGAAATGATACAAATCTCTCTGTGTTACATAATTAAGTTGGGTTCAATTGCCCGGGAAATCGTAAATTCAACTACAATTGCGCCTCGTGAATAATGTATTATCGATACTCAATAATTTACATAGTTCAATTTTATTTTTTTTTCCGAGAATTTTTCAATTCTCCAGCTAAGCTCTATCTAAGAAAAGAAATTAATTGGAAGTGGCGTATATTAATAAAAGACATAAGTACAGTTGTGTTTAATTCCAGAAGTCGCATCTCCCTTTGACAGGGATGTTCTCGTCGATTTATTTCTGCGGGCGGTCTCGCCGAATACTCGTCCCACGAATTTCGGCGCTGAGAGAATTCGGATAGCTTTCCATCCGTCCCGCGCAGGAATGCTAAAAAAGCAGTATGAGAGCGCTGGCCAGTGCACGTTAATTCAGATATATACCATGTCTAAAATTAATATAAATTAGCGTCGCCGTCGGCCGCCGGAATGCCAGCGTCGTTCCTGTAAATTGAGACAAGTCGCGCGTGGTCTGCAACCACCACGCGCGAGTTGTCCCAACTATAAAGCCCATATCAGACTACGAATTGCCGATTGCAGTTCCTGATTGCTTAGTTCTATTTCAGCCAATCATGACGCAGTTCGGAATGGTTAAAATAAAATCAGGCACCCAAGAACTGTAAATAACAATCCAAAGATCCAGATTTTCATTTTGATTAATTTGTGGTTTATAGAATTAATCTGATATTTTATTCAATAAGTTTCATTTATGATAATAATATCAAGGTTGAAATTCATTGGGTGAAATATCAAGTTAAACTTAACTACAAATTAAGATAAATTGGGCTATGGTCTTAGAAAATCAGAGATATATCTTTGAATCAGTTAGGTTAGTATTCCTAGAGGACAGAGTCTGGTCATGATCATTTACACAACACAAAATGGCATATATAAATGTGAAATATACGTGTGCGTGTATGAAATATATGTGTGCTTAATGATGTGCATGCACACTAACTTGAGCCAATCAAGGATCTAAGCGATAGTCACACTTTGTTTTCTAGGGTTAGGTTAGTCGCTGTCATTTTTTCCAATATATACCGATTGTCTACTAAATCACGTGATCACAGTGTCATTTTTTTTCATTACTACGATAATCAATCAGACCATATTTTTTAGACTCTTTAAACAGCCAATCTAATCATGATTTGATTTATAACAAATCTCTGGTTTTTTAGAACTTTAATAACTCGTAGTCTGATACAGGCTTTAAGCGCTATAATAGTTCCGTTGTTCTCGTCATCACTAATAAAAACATTCGCAACCAATGGATTGTGAGCAAACACGCGATATGAACAATGAAGTTAAATTAAAAAAAATTCATAAGCCATTTTTTTTAAATATCTTTATAAATCAAAGAACATTTATGTGAAGTCCTCGAAAAATCCGATGCAAAAGGAAAAATGTGATAATAACAAAAAGAGATTATAACGTACGTATTACATAAAATGCAAACATTAAATAATAATTTTGTTATAATGATTACTTCTCTCGAAATTTGCAACACATTATTTCGCCGAACGCGTATGTCGAATTACACATTTAAGTTGGCCAGATAAATATTTAACTACATGTCAATCGCTGTCAGCATAAAAAAAAATATAATCTGCACGTCGCAATTGCATTCCAACACGACTCGGATTAGTTCGCGTTACACAGAACAACGCTATCCGAATTGTTTCGTTAACCGGTTAACGTTAACGAGTTTCAACGTAAAGAATTAGAGCCCGCCGGCTTTGTAGAGCACATAGCAAACTGATAGAAGCATTTGGTTTCGCTGTAAAAAAAAAAAGTTATGATGGTATGACGGGAATAAACTTGCAAACCCAGTTAAACCGGTAAAGAGGATTACGCGATTCTAGGAATCGTTTCACAAAAGAGGACCGAAAGGTCAGTTTCTAGAGTTACAAGCGCGAGCCGCAAAGTTCACGAGTCGCGTTCGATCGGTTTTAATCTGTAACGAACGAGCCAAGAAAACGGCGGCGGCGATTCGTGAAAAAGCGTCCCTAAAGTGTCGTCGAGGGAAAGCATCCGCAGGATGAATCCGTTCCAAAGGGTCCCAAAAGGTCGTTTTAGATAGGCAGGAGCATCTGCCGCCTCCGGGTGCTGGAAGAAACGATAAATAGTATCGGGAAGCTACGAAGCTAGTCTTCTCAATTAACGACGATCGACGTGAATGGGGCACAAAGTGCTCTCTCCGATCGAGACACGATAAATATTTTCTCGACGGAATTACCGCAAAAGGAAGATAGAGCGAAGGTTTTTTACACTTCAGTTTCAAATTAGATGCAAAATTATACATCTGTAAATAAGGAATTTTCATAAAAGCTCAAGTATCTGAGAAAGTACACGACGTGTAACACAAATTATATGAAATATTCATATCCTATACATTTTAGGGAATAATAATTTCCGAAAGTACAGAAATTCTAGAAATATACTTCTATTTCTAGAATTACATATCTAAGTTTTAGTGAAAGTTATGTATGAGTTGAGACACGATCTACTTTATTCATCACACTATATCATTCTATTTTCTTTCCTCGTCACACAATAGTTACAGCGACAGATGTAATCGAACTTGCAAAATCTCCAGAACTTCGACAGATCCAAGATAATCCAAAATGGTTTGAACTCTATTTCGTTTCAGTAATCTCCGAAATAGAATACCACGTTCTCGTAAAACCATAGTCCAGAATAAAATCTTTAGTTTATTATAGAATAAAGGAAAGAATCAGAATAATCAAGTTGGATAGAAATGTTCGGCATATTTTTATCATTCCTAAATTATTTATAGCAAAAGAGATCAAATGTTAATTAAAAAAATTTTAGGTAAAATTTTTAATAATAAAAGACAAAAGAGCGATTTATTTAAAAAAAAATATATATATATAATTTTATCGGTATAAAGATATAAAATTTAATATTAATTGATTTCGCAAAAATAATTATTTGCGAAATCATATTAAATTATGAAATGTTACTTTCTACATAGAAAAAACGATTTTGTTGAAATATCTAAAGATTTAACTAGATTTTAAAATAATTTTGTTGATCTATTAAAATAGTTATGTAGAAAATTCAAACATAGATGAGAGCAATATTACATGAAATTTTGATTCTATGCAAGCTTAAGAATAACATAATTATTAAGACAGTTTAATAAAATTACTAATATTAATAAAATTAATTTAAGATATGTATTTAGCTAAATCTTTAGATACTTTAGTAAAACTGTTTTTTCGTAAGTTTATTTGTACACTGAGAGAAAAATGTCGAAGTATTGCGAAGCAAATGTTACTTATGAAATTTGATTGTGATGACGAAATATATATATTTGTGTGAAATATATTTCATTTATTGCAAATAAATAAAATAGATAATTTATTTGCTAGGAATAACATTTTATTTCGCCCGTATTTAAATAAATATCTATTTCAGTGAAATAAATATATTTCTCACAAATATATTTTTAGATATCTTTTTCTCGGTATATATAACATTCATTATGTATAGTATCAACCTCCGATGTCGGATTGATTTCGTATTGTGGACAGAAGCAAACGAGATAGCAGATGTATCGATATCTCAGGAATGAACCGATAATATACAGCGATGTTGCTCGATCGAATCAACGCGAGCTGTCTGTTATGAAAGGGGGACGCGGAATGTCGATTCAGATATTAAATTTCCTTGCGAATGGCGTTCCCTGTAGTGCGCGCGCGAGGTTCGTCCCTATTTCCCACAGGACCCCGTCAGGCTCCTGTCAGGCTGCATTGCTCACCCCGTTCGCTTTTACGGTGACCGCTTTTATCCAACCACGTTACAGGATTCGTAATGGCCGACCTGTCTCAGAATGGCGATGAGTGGTCCAGCTTGGACCACATGTCATCGAAATAAAACATTGTGCATTTTTTATCGTGGCCGGAAAAGCAATTTGTTGCACGTAAAATATATGCACTTCCGCATAAAAAAACAGCTCTGAGTTCCAGTTCTGTTAAACATAATTTTATAATTAAAAAAACGCGTCAGTTATAAGCCATTTAAATTTATTTAATTAAATAATTAAATGATTTTATTAATTCACTGAGACACATTTCAGAAATTACGTATTACGCTAAAATATATCAATTATTAATAAATATTTATTTCTAATTATACAAGAAATACTTTGTCACACATAAATAAGAGATATATTTAAAATTCATTTTCTTTTAGAAAATCATTTTCGTTATCTTTAGAAGAAATTTTGAAAATTGCAGAAAAAAGACAAAGAGACAAAAGTTATCTTTTGAAAAATCCCGAAATAGCACCTCATAGTTCAGTTCTCATTCAATTACAGATAAAAAAACTTGAATTCGTATTCGTATCCAATCAGGCGACTAATTTGCCTGCATGTCCAAGACGCCTCAGAATTCTAAGAAAATTGCTCCCTCTACGAAGTAGATACAGGAAGTAGGAGAATGACATTTGACTTCAAAGCGTTCTTTCAAAGCATATCCTCCGTGCATCTATGAATCTTTCGATCCTCTCTTTCGGTCATTAGACACGCATCTCGGTTCCGATAAAGAATCATATTTTCCGCTCATGTAGAGTCAGGAGTGACTTCTTCTTGCTACTAAGGATTGAAAGTCTATACGCGGCTTGTATTACTGTTAACTCATCATTCTATGTTCAATATAAAAAATATATAATTATTAAAAGTTGAATCTCTCGCAAAAGATTAATTTTTTTATAATCGGATGTCAAAAAAATTGGAAATAAAAATATTTTTGTATAATCTGTGAAAATGAGTGTGCTGTGTATAGCATTATTAGATAACAAGAAAATGTGTTTTATTTCAAAATAATTATTATAGTGTCTTTTATAATTATAATATAATTATAATTATATATAATTATAATTATAATAATTATTATAGTAGTCTTTTTAATAACAAAAAAAAGGTTTTTTCCAAATTTTATGTTAGTGATTTAAAGTTGCAAAAATTTTCTTCTTTACGCGCTTTAATTACATTTGACAATATCGTAAGATATAACATTTTCTCGTCGCATTGGAAAAGGGAGAAGTTGATACGGCGAATGAATGGCGAGAAAGATGCAAGAAATCATTAAGCGAATCCATCGATAGCAAGGAAGGTCGATAATTCCATGCTATGGCTTTCCAATGAGAAGGAGATTCATCCCTCAATCAGACTCCGCCCCAGAGATTTGTCAGATAAGAAGTTGTCTGCAATAAATTTCGCTTTCTCCCGACTGCCTATTACTTCGCCGTTTTTCCCTTTTTCTTTACCTTATCACTCGCATCCGTTTCTCGTAACTCTAACTTTGTTCACAACACCGTAAGATAGTCTTGAAAAAAAAAAAATAGCGGATTAAAGGGAATTAATGGGAAGTTGTGCTGAAAACTCTGCTCCTCAACTAAGGATTAAACTTAAATCCTAATGAACGTTTGAAACCCTTTTTGTTTCTTTCCAGTCTTTTCATAATTCTTTTACGAAATAAGAAAAAATCAAAAAGAATTAGGATAGAATACCTTTTCTGTATCATTAGGATTTATTTCAGAAAACGAGAAAAAAAAACGGAAAAGATTTTAACTATTAATTTGCTTGTGAGGAATGTGGAAGTTCCTTAATCAAAAGAAAATGAAAATATAATTAATTGGTATAAACGGTTTGTTATATTTATCAAATAAAATTAAAACAAAATATCAGCGAAATCAAAATGAAATTAGCGCTATGAACTTCAATATACTCTTCTTTTCATTTAGAGAAAAATTTTTCAATCCTCTTTTCAAAGAAAGACGTTTTTTTAACTGAAAAAAATGATATAAATTTTTTACATCAAACTAAAGCCAGGTTCCGTCTTTAGAGAATTCACAGATTGAATTTCTCCAATTTCATAGATTGAATTTCCATAAATCCTTTTCAGTTGTGAAAGAGCATGCACTATATATATATATATATA
>NW_017259370.1:20677-27915 GCF_001594045.1 Atta colombica
AAAATCAACACCTTTTGTATCCTCTTGAAATATTGTAAAAGCAGAAGAGACGCGTGATAACCTTCCTTGCATTTCAGTTGAAAAAGCGGCAAATTTACATTTCATACCCGCATAAATTTTTTTAATACTATTATGAACTTTCTAAGAGTCTAACATTAACAAGTTTGATTTAACCATTGTTACTCTCGCACAAGTTTTAAACTCACTTACGAAGTCAATATTAACCCTTTACAGAATAAAAGTCCCGAGAGATAAAAAAGACCAGCTGCTTTATATCTATTGCGTGCTTTTTAAAGATGCTGAATTATTACACGGACTTGACTTACGATGGGAATAAAAACATATCTATTGTTCTCTTTTTTTCAAAAGTGACACAATTCAAAAATTAAGTTTTTCAAAAAAATGATAAAAACTTTTTTACAATTTACAACAGAAAATTAATTATTGTATTAATTAAATAATGTTGATAAAAAATTTTCTTAAAAATGATTTACATTATCAAATCTGTCCAAATCATAGATTTTTTCTTTTATAGGAATTTGAAAGATACACAGATCGAAATGAGGTAATAGATGGATATGGGCCAAAAAATATAAATTTTAATTTAATAATTTTATCTACTTAAATGTATTGTAGAATACTCCCAATTCATGATCCGAAAGTAATAAATATAAATTAATGAATAATATAGACGCTGTACATATACAAAGTTTCACATTTCTATGATAAATGAAATTCGTGAAGAGAAGAGAATTCGTCCAATTGTTTTATTGCTATATTCTATATAAAGAATATATATATATATATGCATGTCTACATATTGTATAATCTGTAATTCTATGATTCTTTTTTTTGATACATTTTTATCATTTTTGTTGCTAGGTTTCATTATTCTTTTACGGATTTTTCTCTGATAAACAAAATTTTAATTCACTTCACAAAAATTTACAGAGTGATTTTAAAAAAAAAAGTTGACACATGTTCGAGATCTTTATTACGGGATTTTGAAGAATTTTTTGTGTAATAAAAATTCGCACAAATTTTAACTGCTATTGTGTGCTATCTCCTGTGTTATATCATTAAAAAAATCGATTTTTCTCTTTCAACATAAATATTATCAAAACTAACAGAGATAAAAAGTGTTATAAAAAAGTATTTTAAATAAAAGTTGAATGATTTCAAGAGATTTTACTTTGTATTAATACACTCTAAATTTTTTATAATGAAATCTCACTTCAAAAGAATGAAAATATAAGCACCCTTGAAAAATAGTGAAAATATTTCACTTCTTGAAAAAAAATGATAATTTTCACTCTTTTTAGAGTAAATTTTCACTTCAAAGGAGTGAAGTTTCACTCCAAAACAAATGAAATTTCACTCTTTTGAAAATACTTTTAAAAGAGTGAAAATTATCACTCTTTTATCAAGAAGGATGTATTTTCACTTTTCTAGAGTGAAATTTAACAAGAAATTTAGAGTATACACTGAAAAAAAAGATTGGTTGCTACAATAAATTAGATAGTTAAATATGGTACAGCATTTTTAATTGGCTGCAGCAACCAATTCTTGATTGTGTTAGCCAATCGAAATCCTATACTAATGCGGATAGGCAATCAACAATTGGCTACAACGCCTAAAAAAATTGACTGTTGCAATCAATTAAAAATGCCATATTTTATCATCTAATCTAATTTGTTACAGCAACCCATCTTTTGTTTCAGTGTAATAACAAAACATTTGTTTACATTGTTAGAAAATTATTATTATTAAAATATATCATTAAAAAATATTTAAAAAAAGAGAGAAAGAAAGAGAAAACATAGTTTATCAAAATGCATTTCTTTCAAACCGATTTTTAAACAGAATTCTGTTTCCGAACAGATTTTTGGTCGTCCACAGAATTAATGGTTTCAATCCACTATGATACATATTGAAGAAGTAAACAATGACGGAGAAAGCAAATTATATCCGGTTGAAATGACTATTTCGCGCCACTGGATAATTCACGTCCACGTATTTACCTTCAACAAAGGAATCAACTGAGTTCATGAACTAATTGACGTAGTCCAATGGAGAGCATTGAGACGCCTGTTAGCGAGACGCCTTCGCAAGTTTGAATTACAAAAGCTAAGTTTACGGTATCGCCTCTTGGCAGTCCTCGGTAATTTGAAACCACTCTTTTGGCGCCAACGATGACCGGTGTATGATTGTAATAATGGCGCTAACGAGCTGACGCCACCGCGTTTTCCAGACAATGTCGACGTTGCAGACCAATAATCATAACCAGTCATAACTTCGTTCTCCGTCGCCAAGAGAACCTCGCGAGTCAATTAGGAGGGAGCTCGAGAAAGGATCCATTTAATGCGATTTAAATGCGTCAACTGAGTTGTAAACGAGTCTATGGCTGCAACCAGTAGACGGTCTTCAGAGCTTGCAAGCAAGATTCGCAATGTACATACTAATCTGTTTGTAAAACTGTATAGCTAATAATATATTTAGGTATCAATTACGCGATAAATGCATATAAATTTTATTTCAATGGAATAGTTCAGTAAAAATGCATGAAGATCATAAGAAATAATCTTCATAAGTAATGTTCCTAGAAGACGGAGTCTGAATAAGCTTGTCAAAGTTTTCATTAGCTGGAAGTAAAAATAAAATGGCGGAACCAATCAGATAATGACTGAGCGGATATGTATAGATATGTGAAATGTATTTATACAATTGTGTAAATGCATGCATATATGCATGTGCATCATACATGTACCATATTTAATAAAACTAGAAGATTAATTGAACTCTTCTAAGAACATTACGCATAAGCGTACTCTCCCCCTACGCTTCCCCTTTCTGGATACCTTTCTGGGTCCATTTTTTTCACGTTTTTTTCCGATTTCTTTTTATTGATAAAAAATGTCCAATATTCTATAACATAAACGACTTCTTTTTGATAGAACCGATATAAATAAATCGAAATATATTACATTTTTTTCCCTTCCAAGTACATTTAAATACAGGCTTTATTTAAATCTCTTGAGAAATCCAGAATTACTTCCATATAATAAATTATAATAAATACTTAGCATATGCATGTTGTACGCAAAACATTTTAACGAGAATGCATTAACGATGAAATTCTCTCTTTTCCTTTTCTCACTTTGGTGTTTTGCTCTTCAAATATACCGCAACCAAGCCGAAGTGACGCGCACGAGCGTTTCGTTATTGAATGTTAAATTCGTCGGCGTTTTCTCTACCGTCACGGTAATTACTCCTAATCAGTATTCCGCGGCTGCCAGAGAGGAACATCCCACCTCATCTCACCTCACTTTGCCTCAGCCTCTTCGAACGACACCGGTAATTATCCGACGATTCGCCGGGGCAAGATCAGTTACGGGTTCATCGACCGAATTTTCTAAGCAAGATAGAGAGGAAGGGAACCAGGCGGGTGGGCAACAGGAAGCGACTGGAAAATCACGAATAATTGCAGCTTCGCAAGATGGACAGACGAAGGAACAGGCGGACGAAGCGTCTTAAATAAATCGCGACGATAATTGGCGGAGAACGAAGAGCGACGGTTTTCACCGGGGTTCGCCACGGTGGTTCGCCCACGAGATATCTGGTTGAACAGGCCACCCAGGCGACGTCGGCGTCGTCAACATTACATCGTTGACATCGCGAGACGCCACCGTACCGCCTAATCGTTTAGCAGCTCTTTTGGGAGCACCAGTTCTGAGATGAACAGACCAATGTCTGGAATGTTGAAGTCAATCACTTGCCGCGCTAACTTGGAACGATAGTTGTCGTGCACAGAAAGAATGATTTTACTAAAATATCTAAAAATTTAGATACATATGCTGAAAATAATTTTGTTGAACCATCAAAATAATTACATAGGAAACTCATGATAAGCAATGCTGCAAAAAGTTTTAACATCTTTGCAACTAGTTTAAGTGTCCTACATAATTATTTTAATAGTTCAAACAAAATTATTTTTAAATCCAAATATCTAGCTAAATTTTTAGATACTTTAACAAAACCGTTCTTTTCGTGTAAGATGGAAAAAGAGACTCAAATGGAAATTTCGAGAGAACATTCAGGCTAATATTCAATTTTTATATTTAAGACCTTTTTAAGTATAATTTTACGATATCGTAAAAAAATTACAGAACAATTACAGAATCGTATTAGCATCTCAAGTCATTACTTAAGACAGTCTTGAAATAATGGATTATGAATATGGATTATAAAGTTGATCCAAAATTTATAACATATCGATATTCTCGCATATATTATATATTCTCCATTCAATTTCAAAAATTGCAAAAATAATGGATTTCTTTTTACTGCACCTAATATTTAGCGATTATTAAATAACAGTTAAGACTCTCCGCATAAGAACATCCGTATTACGTTACTTAAGTACTTGATCTTAAACATGAGCTTCGTAAAAGTAAACTTATGTTAACGTACAAAAAAAATCGCAACATAATATTCAACGTTACAATTTTTTTATGCGTAAGATAAATTTACTGTTATGTACAGGCTCCAGTTTACGATCATACTTAACGTAATTTATAAGATGTTCTTATGTAGAGAGCCTAAATTAATTGTTATTAATTAACTATTATATAATTGATAAAAAATATATTCAGATTATAAATAAGAATTGTATTTTTGTATTCTCTTTTATTTTTATATTCTCGGTATTTTGGAAAGAAAGATAAAAGCAGATAATATATAACAGAAGATTCACATTTCCTCGAGATATCGCATGTTAATGGTAACGATTTATTAGCAACGACGATGACTGTTACGAGAGCAAACGGCTGTCGGTCGAGTAAAAGCGAGAGTACGATTCTTGCGGTCGTAAAAGCCGCGTCTACAAGATCGTAAGCCTTTGGCCATTACTCGTCGCGAGAGAGAGAGAGAGAGAGAGAGAGAGAGAGAGAGAGAGAGAGAGAGAGATAGGGGTGCTTAATTCTGCAACTGTAATGGTCGCCAGAGAAAGCAAAAGGAAAAAGATGAGAAAAAGGCTCGTTAGCAAATCATTAGCCGCATATTCCCGCCAATCCGCTGTTATCTGTTGGTTACCGCAAGAAAAGTCGAGGATATCTCGATCAACGGAACATCAAACGACACAGAAGCGACAGCTGCCGTCTGTCTGGGACGTGTTCGGATAAGCCACAAACCGATTTCCTAGGCAGGTGTTTGGAGATTAGCAGAAATTTTGTCGACGACCTTTTTACTTCCCTCTGCGAATTTAAGCGGATAAGTAAGTAGATAGAGAGATTTATTCAGATTGCAGAAGATATTCTTCAAGAATCATCCATTTCTCGAACAACTTTAACGCAATCCTGTAATGAAATGGTTCTCTAACGAACATACATCTATAGATTCTAAGAATATTAATATTTTTTACTAAGAATTCTAATATACATAATACAAATAATATAAATAATAAGAATCTAAGAAAGTCATGTTTCGTTAAATCTTCATTAATCGCTAATCTTCAAGAACATTCAAAAAGCCCCAAAATTTTTTTACGAATAGAATGCTCTTCAGAATTAATAAACAAATTGAAAGATTTTTAATTTTATTACTTAAGACACATAACTTACCGAATAATTTCTACGTCGTGAGCTTCAATAATATAATTTTAAATATAGAATGTAGAGTCAAACTTTCATATAGAAAGAAAGCGTTAATAAAAAAAAATTGAATAAAATAAAGCGGGGAGGAGCCAGACGAAGGAGCATTTCGTGAATTTCAAAAATGTCATCAATGTCAGCGCGGCAGACAGTGTTGCACGCGGTGCGTCTATTTATACATGGCCGCGCGCAAAATTGGGCGATCGTCGCAAAAAAGAGAAGTCAAGGCGGACGCGAGCAGTCGATTGAATTCTCGTCGAGGGAAAAAAGTTTCAATTTCGTCGCAGAATTCATCTTCAGGGTGCGACGTGACGGCACATGTGGCAACCGCATCTCGCATCGGAGTGAAATATTGACGGCATCGCTGGACACAAGTCAGCGTTGAAAGAGTTGGCGCGAATTACGGGAGTCTGCTGCGAAGAAGAAGTGATCATATGTTCGGAGGCGTGAACAAGCGCGACGGATACTTTGAATTAACTTAAAATCGTGCGCGAAAGAGAGAAAGATATGTCTGTTTGGTCTATGGAGATAATGGAATACCGCTTGCATGAGAGAATTTCGGCGTGAGTCCAATCTCGCGCGTTAAACACAAATCTCGTTGTAAAAGCGTATGCTATTCTAATAGACAGACTATCTATATAGACAGACACTTGTATACAGAGAAGACTTAATCCATTCATTAAAAAAAGAATAATAATAACTACCAAATGTTGAATGAAATAATTTCAATAATTTGTTGAATGAAATGTTAAAAGTAATTTTATACTTTTCTAAATATTTAGTAATTATTATCAAACGGTTATATTATTATGTTAGGTAATATTTAATATACTAAATTAAATATACCAAAAACTTTTCTCTACGTAATTTTTCGACCAGTTAAGAGCTTAATATTTTGTTAAGGATTTAACATTACTTCTTATGTGTGCCTAGACTAGAAACAATTTTCAATCCTACAAATTCCATTCTCACATTATTTCGTTAAAAGCGAAATTCCCCCTTTAACAATCCGAAAGCGCCGACTACGCGCTTTTTCACATTCAGGCGCACCGAGAAACGATTCCTCTCCGTCCGGATTTACTTGCGTAGAAACGAAGGGCAACCGGAGAATAGGAAAGCAATCTCATTAGACGCGAATCCTGTTCCTCTGCGATCCACCGTTTTACTCGAACTTCGGATATAAATTAAAGGCTATATATTTTACGACTACTTACGGTGCACGGCCGACCAGGAGGCAGGAATCCGTCTGCAGATCCCGTCCGCGCTTCCGTCCGATTCCGAGTAGTAGTAACCCAATTCATCCGGGAATATACACGAAACGCGATATATTTTATGAATGGCACGGAGAACGATTAAAATCGCATTTTATAATGGCGCGACTGCGCGTCGACAGGTTCTTAAGGACAAAAAAATTTTCCGAAAAAATCCATTTTCTTTCTAGATTTTTCTGAAATTTACAGAATAAACTTGTTTAGTGTCCTGAGCATATATGCTTTAAAATTCAATACCCGGAGCGGGATTAAAAATATTCCATTTCACATATATACATATATAATATGTATACATATATACATATATGTATATATATAT
>NW_017259370.1:28015-30311 GCF_001594045.1 Atta colombica
TTTTGAAACAATGAGATATAAAACTTGATATCACAAAGAATAATATGAAATTTGTCTGAATAATTCCGATATTCGTTTTTAAGAAATCATTAAACAAAATAAGTAACACAGTAAGTTAAGTCGTTATTTTTTCGACCAGCAACAATAACGAAGAGGGAGACATTTTATATTGTATAAAAAAACTTGTATAAACACATTAACACTTATGGAATATCTTATACTATATAAAAGTGAAATAAATTTCATAATGGTGAGCACTAATGTGCTTATTAGATTAAGTATAACTAGCAATCGGAGAACATCCTTAAGCTAAAGATTATATCGCTCTATATTGCCTGCGATTGACAAACGAGAGGGACTTTTATTAATTCCTTTAAGAACTGCTTTTCGATTAATTACAAAAACTCTTAATGCTTTAATCCATATTAACCAAAAGTACAGAACAATATGAAAATCGTAGATCAAATAAGTTTCTTGAAACAAAAATCTCTGTAAAAAGTGACAAAAATATTCAATCATAAAGTTTCGTTTCGTTTATCAAGTCAGTAACATATATTCACAAAAAATAAACTCTGAACTGTTAGTTATATATCTTATTAAATATCCAAAATAATAATTGATATTTATAGTCACCTTCAGTTTGGATTTAAGCTTTAAGGTATTTCGAGAACGCATGATAGCCGCGTAAATTTCCACGGATAAATTCTCTCAGGCAGCCAATACAGTGATCTTCACCAATTTAAGAAAATCTTTTGACGCAGAATCATTTTGATATTTACAATAATATAAGATATAACTATAATACTTCAAAGTATGATTTTACGTTATTATCCAAGTAGCAAACTGACAACGCAAAGCAACTGGTTTATCTGTCATTACGACTGTGTCGTGTGAATGTTATTTTGATATCCAAATGGCGACAAATAAGCTTGCTATCCGGGTAATGATTTGATAATAAAACACAAAACACAAAACTTTGTCACAAAACTAAACTTTTTTGTCATTCTGAAGAGATCAATAAAAGTATCCTCTAATGCGCCAGTAAAAGATCCACCGAGATCAGCTCGATAGCTACGTCCTTCAGATGCTTGGCTCGTCTGTCAAAGACGTGTTAAGCTGATGAGAATCAGAAGAGCCGTGATAGACGTAATACTTTCTCGCGTGCATCACGGTTGTGCATCGTTTGAGAAGAGAACAGAGGAGCAAAAGACTTCAAGCTGAAGGATGTCGCGTGCCGACATATCTTCGCTCGGTCCTTCTGTCTTTCTCTCTCTCTCTCTCTCCCTTTAGCTTAGTGTATGTAGCCCTCTTTTCTTTCATTCCCTGACTCTTCTTCACGCACACTTTTAATTTCTTTTCCTTTCTATTTCCGTTCTTCTCATTCCCCGCCGGGTTATGCAATTTGCGGACGAGCGAGATATTTGTGTCGTGGAATGCCGCTAATTGGCCGAAAATAAATACCCATGTCGAAGAATGTTACCCCTTTTCTCTCTCTTTTTCCCTTCTTCCTCACTCCGAATCGCTCTGTTATTGTCGCTCTTTTGCGTTGTCGGTCGTGACTGATCGATATATAGCCAGTGAGACATTTTCATCTAACGCATCTCACAATATATAAAGTGTCAAATAAAATAACTCTAATCAATATTTAAATTACAATGATTTCTTTGGATAATTGTTTAGCTTTAAAAATAAATATATTTATATACAACATAATAAAATGCAATATATAATACATGTATAATACATTGTTAAATATCAAAGAGACAATCACCAATCTTTGGCATTTTTAATTTCAATGTCTGTCAAAATGTATCAATTTCTGTATCAAAGTAAATAACATGTATTTATTGTTAGTAAATAATAAATTAAATTTAGTTAATAAGTCAAATTTAATACATTTTTTGAGTTAAATTTAAATTAAAATAAGGACGTATTGAGTAGAAGCAATCTAGAGAAATAATTAAAAATAACTCAAATTAAATATAATTTGACGATACAAATTTAACAGTGTACAATAAAATATTTATATTATTTTTCACATATAATAAATAGTCTAATGTTTATGACATTTCCAGAGATGGAAAAGACTTATCCGTATAGGAAGATTAATTATCCAAATAAGAGAAATGCCGTTGCGACTGCTTAACTACTTAATAAATAACTCGTACTACTGTTGAGAAAATTATGTGCGTTGCAAGGATCATTTAGAATCTGCAAAGTGCATTGGTGGATTAAATGCGACTTCGCCGTTAATTCCGTTGAAATTATATCTCTCCCCCCCCCCCCCCCCCCCCCC
>NW_017259370.1:30411-41771 GCF_001594045.1 Atta colombica
CTTTAAGCAGCCGCGGGTTACCTCATGTAAAACGTCTCAGAAGATCTATGACACGACGCACAAGGTGGTAGGACGTCTGCGAGCAATGTGGAGAGTTCTATTTGTAACGCATAGAAGTGGCTACAACCTATCCGAAACAAGATGAATCTCAGGGCGACGCCCACGCGATCTCCGAATCGTCGTTCGTAAATTTTCATCCGCGAAATGTCGTTTCGTTTTGACCGTGCGCGTTCCTTGCTCGCTTTTTCACGCTGGAAAAGCAACCTTCTCCATCGCAACAAGAATTACGAGATCGCTGCCCTCCAAGCGAGGTGAATAGTCGCGTTTCGAAGCTTTCGATCGCCAGTAAATTGTGTGCCGACGGTCTCGCTCTGTGATCTTTGTAGACCTTAAAGAAAAGACCGGGATGCAATGAAAAGCTTCTTCTTTCGATGCTCTTTTGTCGAAATCAAGTTAAAATTTTTATTGGATCATAAAATACTAACATGCGAAATATATAAAATTTTATCGCTCCAAATTTCGAATCGCTTAAAAAAGAAAAAAATTATCGAAAAAAATTATTTTACATTATCTTAAAATATATAATTCACAAATAGTTGAAAATTTAATTTGTTATTTATTTTAATCTTTAAAAATTCAGATGTAAATATTAAGTTGTACATTTTTTAAAATTCTCAAAAAAAAAGTAATTTCTTTTTTACGACTTTAGACTAAAATTTCACTAACATCTTGCTTCTAAAAATGTATTCAGAAAGCTATCATCCTTTTATGTCTAATAAATGGTAAAATTAGAATAAGAGGCACAATAGCAAGGGTGCAGAATGCTTTCTGAACACATCGGTGAACACATATAGGTGAAAATAGTCTCCTTTTCAAAACTTAAGTACAATTTGTGGAATTACGATACGTAGAATTAAGCAAAAAGCACTAATGGTTGTCTTTAAAGATTATGCTTAAGCGATTATAAAATCAGTAATTATTCTTTCTAAAAAAGACATAGAAAAAATGATGTTAAAATAAGTTGATGAAAAATAGTTTCTTCAACATTCAAGTATAAACAACATAATATCAGGTTAATGTCCGTATCATATTACGCATTGAAGATTGAGGATTGCGAATTGAGAATTAGAATTCAACCAATTAGAATGAAATGGATTAAAATTAAAACTACCTGATTGGTCGAATTCTAATTCGCAATCCTCAATCTCCAATGCATAGTGTGACACAAGTATAACGCCTTTAGTATTAAACGTGTATTGCACGCACGTCTGAGCTTTATCTCTTTATGTAATCCATTCCAACTTAACCTTATCCCTCTCAATCCTGTAATAGTTCGTTTTAAATCAAGACAAATAATTCGGCTTCTGATCCGCGAAATAAGGCGGATAGCTGGAAATTCGGTAGATTATAGGCGAAGAAGAGAAACAGTCTGAATCGGCAAGAAAACGAAAAGAATGCAAGTCCGCTTGCTGATATCTGCTTCCGAAGGAATCCACGCGTTTCACAATGAGAAGAAAAGAAACAAGAAGGAAGAAGAATAAAAGCAAAGCTCGATAAGAATAGGCTAAGGTGATAGAACGTGCAGAGGATTCCGATGTTGCCTCTTTGTGTCTGGGCAATCGGGGAAAAGAGACGTGTGAGACTAGTCAAATCGGATGTCAGATTCACCTAAATTTTCAGAAAAATCGTTGGCGTATATCCTTTCGTATATCGCTTTCGCAAGATGTGCAAGTTAATGGCCGTTGCATGGCCTCTTCGTTCGTCTTACTATTTCTTTTTTGGTTTTTCAAGTGGAACGGAAGAAGAGAAATAGAGTCGAAATTCATCCGCTCATTTATCTTCTTTGCGTATCGAACCTTTAAAGAGCTCTTATTTTTCACATTATTAATATAATATATTATCGTTAGGAATTATAAAAGTTATATTGATAATTATACACATTGTACTATTATTCAAACATATACGTATTATATACAGAAAATAAAATCTATATATATTTTAGAATATATATTACATAATTATTGATAAATATTATCTTTTTTATAATTATATATTCTTTTGTCAAAAAGATCTATCTTAAACATTGAAGATATACTTTTTATACAATATTATTAAATTATTATATAGTACAATAATTATATTTTTTACTTTATTTCTCTTTTTTCTTATGTAAGATATTTTACTGTAAGATATTTTACTACCATAAAAATATATAAATAAATACTGCTAGATATTTGTGATACTAGATCTCTCATTTACACTGAAAAAAAAAACTATCTTAATTTCAAAGTAATATTTTTTTGCTCGTATTTAAAAAAATTATTTCTTTGCTCAAAGAAATTTTCATTGATCCAAAGAAATAATTTTTTTTAATAAGTGCAAAGAAATATTTCTAGGAAATTAAGATTTTTTTTTTTCAATGTAAATGCGAACTTTTTCTCGGAGAAATTTAATATTGTTTCTAAAATAAAAAAAAAGCTCTAATTGAAATGCCTTGATGACGCTCTGCTCCTTCGCCGCAAATATTAACGTGTATATAACAATTGTTGTGTGAGTCTCCAAATTGTGAGCATTGAGCATTTCGCTAGATTCGCACGAAGCACGCACGTGTTACCAGCATGAGAAACTACGAATACAAGCTGTAGCGGAGTTTCGGCATTACATCGTTGTTCTCTGCCATTCATCTTGAATAAGTATATGAAGGAGCGAGTTGTGCTCACGTTCCTGCCATAATTGGCAGCGGTGAGGTTGCACGTCTCTGTTTATTTTGCAAATATCACTATGCGCTCATATGCGTCGCAAATTTCGTGACAAACTCTAGAATAGGCATGGAAAATGCTAAAAGAAATAGACTGCTTCCTTCATTTATTTTTATTTTTGTATAAGAAATATTGAGAGTTGACGTTTGCTTGTAATTTCGAATGCATGCAAACAAATCAGTTCTCTTCTAATCAAAGAAATATATGTGCAGAATATTTTAAGTTTCTTTGCACTATTTATGCTCCATTCCAGATCTCTTTTAAAACTAATATCTTTACCTATATCGAAAATTTAATTCAATTTATATTTGAAATTAATTTTCTATATTAATGCTATATATTCATAAAATGTTTTATAATATTAAAATAGAGAAAACTTCTGTTTTTAATAATTTTTTTGCGGATTAAAAGAGATAAATTTTACTTCTCCATTCATACGTACATTTCTAACAAACTTGGACACAGCTTGCAACATATGAAAAAAGAACGTTATCGTGCAAGTTTAAATTTACGGATTAAAAGAGATACTTTACTTCTTTACTTCTTCATTCGCACCCCGAACCCCGAACAAACTTGTATACAGCGTATAAAAAAAAAATCGTTATCGTGAAAGTTTAGGTGGCAAGTAAAAGACGTGTCGTGCGAAACGGTCCATTCGTTGGTCGTCTGAAGTTGCTGCTCACGAATGAAGAGCTCGTATACTTGGAATGAACATTGTTTCTCGAGCTTCCAACTTAATCGGGCTATAAACTTTCGTCGGTTTCAACTCGGTCAGTTTTATTGTTACATGATGTGACCATCTTGATGACAAATGCGTATATTAATCGTCACGTTCTAATTAATCATTTCCCTCTTTAATGTTCCTTTCTTTCTTTAAACAGGTATATTTTAAAATATGACATTGAGATGAAAGGATAGAATTTCGATGTATAAAATTTTATGAAAAATGTATTGAAAATTTAGATCATCTCTTTCTCAATTTCAGTATTAAATATTGCGACAATTAAATTTCAAGCTACGTATTCAGTAATATTAGGAAATGAAATTTGCTTCTTTACTTCAAAGAGTTGTCTGAAACATATCTTTTAACTACATATTTTGAACAACGAGAATGAAAATAAACGAGGACAGGATAATTCGAAATTCCTACGCATAATTTACATAAAATATGCTGATTGTAAGTGGGAGTTAATAAAGTCACGGTAGAAATGCATATAAACTCACACACATCTCGTTCTCATTTGACGACAAACATTAAAAGCGAGTGGAATTGGGATGCCAAATATTAGATAACAGGAATTTAAATTTAACAGCAACAGCTAAAATTAATTTAAAATTATAATTATGTAATTGGAATTAATTTAATTTGATTACAAACAAATGTTGACCATTAAAAGGAACAGTTGCTAATTGATTATGCTTATAATATATTATCAATTCTTATAAAAAAACAATAAAAATCATAAACTTGTGTAAAATCATTCAAGATTTTATAAATTCGCAGGAAACAGATTTCGAGGATCAGATTTCATCTCATCAACAACAGAGATACAGTTTTCGTCGAACCATTACAGATGTCGAGGAAAGGAGGAAATGTCGGAAACGTGAATCGAAAGGGAACTTGGCAACGAGCGCAATTGTCGAGCGCGTTTATATAATGGTAATGCTCGCGAGAAATACCTTGTTAATAGCACTCGACTGAAATGGTGCGAATAAAGTGAGAATAGCGATCGAATCGACGGAGAACTCGTTATTTCGCATGTAGGTACACCCGCGCAGCTGTGTCATTCTTATTATAAGTGTATTTATGAAGTTTACTCTCTAGAAATGCCTCCAGTTACTGGCGATAAAATCCTACAAAATATCCTCGAATAATTCATATTAATAACATTTTTAAATATTTTAAATCAATTGTTTGTATTATCTGTTAGTTATTATATTAAATTTGTATTGATTTGGCTCGTAGTCCTTCGCATTACATGTATTCAATTTGATATACTTTGAACCATATGACATATATATTTTAACTTGTTCTGTAGCAGTGAAATGTATTGTAATTTAAGAATTATGTCTTGATAATGAGAAATTGCGCCAGTAAAGCAAAATAAACAACATATTCCACTCAAATTTTCATTTAAAAATATATAAGGACATAAAAAAAATCGATATATAAATATTTATAACGATAATATATCGATTTAATAAATCTGATAAATGTCGTTCTATTAAGATGATATACCGATATCTTTTAAAACGCGTGTGCGATAAGGAAGTCGCACGCGACGCAAAGATTTTATCGCCTTTGACACCTCTTGGAGAACCGGAATTATCGAGATCTCATCGTGAACCGATAAAATACCTAATACAGATAATGCCTGTGTGGAGCCAGTACTATAAAGAATGGCGGCGGGACGAACTTCGATGTACCCGCACCCCTGTGGTCTGATTTATTTCCGGATTTATCCCTTGGCCGGTTCCTTTCCCTTCGTGCCTTCGGGGCGCGACGTTCCGTTTTCATTTTATTGCGTCGCTTTGCAGAACACATAAGCCTGCTCTACGAATTACTCTCTGACGCCGTAAAGATGGAGGGCTCCGTTCTGAAGGCACTCATCTTTCTTTGCTGCTTGATCTCTTTTTAGAGATCTATACCCTCTCGATTTTTCCTCTGTCTCTTTGACAAGAAATCTCGATTTAAAAACTCTCACATATTTATGCGGAAGATCAAGAATATAACCAAGAGATGTATTTATAATGTGATCGTATTGAATTTAACAGGAAATAACGGTGAAGTGTCAATTTTAATACGGTAAATATAATATCAATGCTGTTAGGTTTGATAAAAAAAAATAGGTTTCACTATAAAGTTTATTATAAATATTTAAAAATAACAAATAACAAATTTAAGTAGATTACATCTTTTTACGTAATAGTATCTCATTTTGGAATCAACTTTAATATATAACATAATAATTTTCTTTGAAATGAACTTATATAATATCGCTATAAATAAAGTGGATATAAAGAGAATGTCGCCAATTAGCCGGAAGTCGCTATTTTATGTCCTATATCTGGAATATTTACATGATGTAATTCTTCATCTTAATTTCTTCTTTCTTTAATATTGTCTTCTTTTTAACTAATAAGGACACTTAATGGCGAAGCCAATCAGCATTAGGCACATGCATTGGCGCCACTCTCTTTATACCCTTATACTCTAGCAATAAAAATATACTTAATTAATAATCTAATTTCTACAGTTGTTCTACAGTTGTCACACATATACGGTTCTATAATACATTATATTGATTAATTTAATAATAATATCATTTATTCAGATAATAATTTCCGCGATCTCCTAAATTACTATAAAAACTCTCATTTAAATCAAGTAAAACAATCTGTTTCATATTAGTGTTCTCCTCAATTAATATTATATTATCTCAATTAATATTATATATTATATAATATTAATAATATATTATATTTACGCGGTTGATGAAGTTATAGCTACATCTTAGAAGCAATAATAAAAAAAATTTGGTACGCTATAAATAGTGCGTTAATATTTTAACAAAACTTACTTAATATCGTATCTGTTAATCTTTTTAACCGACTTCATAATCATCAATTATTTAAAATTTTCAGAAAGCAGACGATATAAAAAGATTAAAAGATAGAATAATATATATGTTTCAGTAGAGACAATTTCGCTTTTTGGTTTCCGATAGGAAAATTGGGTGAAATAATATGGCCCGGAAAATGTAAATACCACCGACACAAACGCCCCTAGGAGGAGCACCCCCTAGGTAGGCCGGGAGAATAGCTTGTTTGTTAGATCGAATAAACGCTCCCTTTTGCCCGCGGGCTCCCCGCAGACTGTCCCCCTTGTTGCTTATTTGTATCCGCCATTGGAGGATCACCCCCTATATCGCCGATTTGATCGTCATAGTGTGTTGCCTAGCATCGCTAGCGAATGGTAGCACTAATAAATACATCGATTTATTGACCGAATAAAATTAAAGCCAGTAGATTTTAATAAAGGATAATAATATGATTCGTATATATATATATATGTACATCAATGCACCTCTTATTTTGAAAATGTTCATGCAGGAGTCCATACATACAAAATATACGATATATATATATATATATACAGGAATTTTGGAGATGGACCAAACGTAAGAATTTGCATCATTATATCTTTTATATTTATATAATATTATAGCAATTAGAAATGTTATAAATGTTATAATTCACGTTTAATATAAGTTTAATCTAACAATTGAATATTTATTTATAATATGTATTTTAAATATTTAATTTACTATTTTAATTACTTTATATTCTGCAAAAATAAAGATATCTTCGATAATTTTGATTATAATTTCTTGTTCTCTCTATTTTACACTGCAGATAGCTAAGACAATAGGAAGAAATAACGTCACGTCCGTATCGTAATCGCTTTTCATGATGCAGTTGGACAATAAAATCACAGCGGAAGACGAAGTGACGATACACCGGTTGCACCGTCGATTAAATTTAACGACCGACAAGCTCTCACCCGAACAGCGCGAGTCGTTTCGAGAACTTAGGAATATATCGGTGGACCGCAGGATTTCCGGACGAGTTCGCACAACGCACATCGAAAACCACGCGCCCTGTTATCACGCGCAAATATTAATCTCCCGCCCTAACGATCGGCATTAATTATTACGAGCGTAACAGCACGTTTCGCGGAAGTCACTCGACGATGTGGCGGACGAAGTCCGTCATTAACACATAGACGGTAATTAATTAAGGCTAATAATGGTGAGGGATGGTTGCAAGCCATATTGCTCGACGTCGTTTCGGTACAGTTGCCATGAGAAATAACTATGCGTTAGACATTTTCTATCGTGACAAAGTTCTCGAAGAGATCCAAGAAAAAAACTGAAATAATCATTTCAGTTGGTTTTGCAATTTTTATTTTAATTAAGTTCAAATAATAGGCATTCAATATTCATTCATTCATTCGATTCCTGATGTATTTGATTTTAATTTCTTACAGTATAAAAACAAAAATATTAAGATTAGATAGATATCACAATAATTCTATTTCTATTCTCTTCCTTGGAATTAAATAAGATTGACTTAGTGTCTTGAAATAAGACGATAACGCATATAATTTTAATTTATATATTTTTACGTTTAGAGAGAAATCTTTACTTGTGTTAACAAAACCGATGTTCAAGATCTACATTTTATTCTAGATTAAAGAAATTTTTCATTAAAATTTTTCATTAAGAATAAAATATTCCTCTATTTATATTAATCATAAATATAATCGTCCTTATATCGATTTATATCGACCTATTTTATAACAGATCGAAGTGTAGTAACAATGAATCCGAAAATCTTTTCTACAAGTGCGAGGTGTATTGCAAGCTTCGAAATTTCGGGATTTGAACTCTCAAAGAGAAACAGCTTGACTCCCGTGGTATCTTTCGAATAATTAAGTATAAGCGCGAAAGCACGTTGTTTTAAAAGTGGCTGTTGTCACGCACTCTGATATTTCACTCGTTATTTCAAGGATCAGTCGAGAGAGGAAACGGCAGACGCTGTAGTCAGTAAGATATTCATTTTTACGACCCCGTCTTATGAAAACGACGCGAGAAATAAGAGATAATAACAAGCCATGTTTCCTCGCGGCTGTTTTGCATCGTCATGGGGTGCGACGAACTTGAGTTGCGGAACGTAAGGGAAAGAGGAAGCCGTGCTGTATTATTCGGGCACGCCTCGTACCGACGGATCTCCACTCTTCTTCTTTTATGCCGCGGCGATAAATCAATGCTCTTCGGTACAGTTACCGAGTTGCGCGCTGACCGGGACGATGGCGAGACCGGCGGACAGCTATAGCTCAGGATAGTGATATAGCTAGAAATGGGCGCAGGTCACAGAGTCTGGTTAACCTGGTTCTTGGAAGCAATCGGAATAATCTGCTTTATTCTAAAGCAAAGAACGTGAAAGAATGAAATGCAGAGAAAAATAATAAAATAACACGATATGATAAGTAATAAGATAATAATGATATCGTAATGAATAATGAAAAATAAAGCACTAGAAAAATTTTTTAAATGCATGGAATCTAAAGCAATTAAAAGAGATAAAATATTAAAAGTTACATCATGAAACGGCATTTGTAACCAATTGTAATTATTAAATAATAATAATCTGCAATAATTATAGAAATATTATATTTATATTATTGCTCAAAACAAGTGAGAAATTATCGCCTCTTGTTTTTGTAGAATAAACCGTTAAAATATCAAAAAGCTAAAATACATCATGTAATACACTGTTTATCGAAGATTAAATTTGCATACAAATTTTTCAAACATCAAACATTAAATCTTCCACATGTTCCAAAAACGCGATAAAATGTGTTTGAATACAGTTGAAATTATCTTTTGATTACATATCTTTTGATTACACATTATTATTATTTATATCACTGACGACATTATGATTGACATCGTCATAAAGTGAAGTGGCTAACACAATTTATCTCTGGTCGACATTTTATTATTTTTTGTAGATTTAAGAGTGCCAATGTCAGGCATAAAATAAGAGAGCGTAATACATCAGAAGCGTCTCGTTTAATGGAAATGTCTCGAAATCGTACCGCGCGTTTCTATTCACTCTTCTCCGTTTCGCAATGGCGAGCCAAGAATCTGCGGAGTCGTCACGAATCATCGAACGCGATTCGATGCGTGGAAACGAGCTGCAACAGCATCGCGATGATGCACATAATCGTTACGTGCTGATTATACGACGTCTAATAATACGACGCCTTTGACCAGCTCTCGTCAAATCGAGAACTTAAACTTTACAGACAAAGGTAATATATAACATCTACTTGTTTTAAACCTCGAATCTAAAGCGCGATGATTCGCCATAATTAAAATTAAAACATAATAAAAAAACTTAACATTAAAAAATCACTAAATTAATTACTATATACGTCATTAATTACTATATACGTTATGAAATCGTTATAAACATTTCGCTTTATGCGATATTAATTCACTATCGTGAATTCATGTACATATTACGAAATCGAAAAAGAGCTTTCAGTTTCTAATAAATTCCTTTTTCTCAAACAAGCATATTTTTCTTAATTACGCATAATCATCATCATGCGTGAGGCTCGTTCAAATTGATATCCAATGATCCATGCTTCGGGTATCCTCGCGATGCGATATCGGCGACAGGGTGCGACAAAATCGTGACATAATCGTGGTGCAGGATTGCATTGTAACGCATTTGTGCATGCAATGCATTAAATCGGAAGGGAATCTACAGGAGAGAGAAAAGAGAGGGGGGGGAGAGAGAGAGAGAGAGAGAGAGAGAGAGAAAGAGAAAGAGAGAGAGAGAGAAGGGGAAGAACCGCGACCCGTTGCATAAATATCATCCGCCTCATCCAGTCGTATCCGTCTCCCTTCCTGGACGGGGACAAGCGCATTGATTTATCGTGACTGCGTAAAATACGCGCGAAACAGACCGCCATCGCTCTTCGTGCATAACACACGAAAAACTGAGTGCACCGAGTGTACGAATGCTTTTTTACGATCATATTGGAACCGTATGCAGGTGCGATCGGCAATCTACAAGGTGATCAAAGTGATAAAATACAGGATGGATTCATTTATTATCCACAGTGGACAACATCGAATAGCAGGACACGAAAAATGTTATACTTGAAATTCCTGATGTTTTTTTTTTTGTACAAAATGATTAAAAAACTATCCAGTATTTATTATTATGGCAGATAGTATACATTTTAGTGAGTAAAAAGCCTTAGTGAATATAAATCGAAAACTGAACCGTCTCTAAGATATAAATAATTTTATGTACACACAACATGATATGAAATACTTTGTATATACATTATGTATAACATGACTATGAGTAAAATTATTCTTCTTTTAATATTTTATATATAAAAATAAAAAAACAGTGATTTTTATTCATACTTATAGCATATATAGAGTGTAACTGAAATAACGCCCACTAATCATATAGTACTATTCCTATAAAAAACTGAGACGAAAAATTCTCTACCATTTTGCAATTTTTGCAATAATTAACGATAGTAATTTCCAAATATTGTTGAAGAAATGGATAAAATTAATTTTTAATAATTAATTATAAGACAATTTTAACATAAAAAAATTCGTAAATTAACGATAACATTTATAAGCATTAAATTTCATATATAAATTAAGTAAAAATTCATAAAAGAATAAGTAAAAGTAAAAGAATAGAGAAAAAATGTGCACTGAGAGAAAGGATTTTGTTAATTTAACAAGCCACAGTACCTTTAACCGGTGATCAGTAAATATGTGACAAATTTTATTGTTGTAATTGCTGCTAGTCGGCTATACAAACCAATTATTAATAACAAAAGCAAATTATATAGAATCTAATCTATCTTTTTTTGGATAGACTTTAGGCTTACATAGAATTCGTAGATGATCGTGGAATTTGGTCAATTTCTTACGATTTGAGACTCTGCAACCGTCTACGACTTTTATATATATAAATAGAGTCTCTTATTTG
>NW_017259370.1:41871-46995 GCF_001594045.1 Atta colombica
AACAAATATCACATTTATTTTCTCTTGATTTATTCCTATAACAAAATCAATTTTTTTCAGTGTGATACACAAAATAAATTGGTTGGATTAATCTGAAATTAACATTTTAATAAATCATTACTAACTTTTAAATGTTAAGTAAAACTTCATATATAAAAACTTCTATATACATCATTGAAATTTAATTTTCATAATAATAATTAAAAAGGATCAAGTTCACAAAATTGACAAAAAGACTACTATTAAATTTCAAGTAAGATATCTTACAGAAAATGCAATCAAAGGATTACGATCGCATAATGGAGTTCGCGTACAACGAAGTAATATTTCATCGACACCTGCCAATCGATTTCCAGTTGAACGTTAAGGAAGATTTTGAAAATGAGTCTTCGTAGAGACTTTGCGTCTCATGAAAGTATTGAAATGAGATTCTTCATTAATTCAACGATTCATCGGTTCTACATTAAGCTGCCACCCTCGCGGAAATTGCAAGGAAGCAAAGGAGAATTTCTGATTATACTGACATACAGTTGAGCTTTCAGTTATTCCATCAAGCCCCTTTGCCTACGCGTTACACAGAGATCCACAATCTTTTTAAGTATGAAAGAATGTTTATTTAATAACATAAAATCCATTATCCAGAAGACAGCATCATTAACGATAAAATTAATATCTTTCATTTCTTAATATTACAGACTTCCGTATTCGGATGTTTTAATTATTTGGGAGAAAATATATACAATTCGGATTACATGGATGGAACTAAAATTGCAAGAAAAACGCAAAAAGTTAAGACATTAACTGTGGACATTATTATACTGGAAGAAGGTAAAAGCCACTGAGTGCTTCCACTGCGCAAAATTTCCTTGAACTAATTAGATGGAAGCAGCGTGGGATATTCTGTACAACGCGAATGGAGTGTTTCGCTGTTCTCTGACAGGTTAATAACTGCAGACTGCAATCGTATATATACGCGGAGGCGGAATTTCTCTAATCCAGAATTTCTCGCGCACAACACTCGTTGACAGTCTCTGAGCTTTCTCTCGCTACGGAAATTTAATTTGTTATATCATAATTATTTAACCACGCAAAGAATGAAATGCCAACGTAAGTACACATCCTCCGATTGTTTTAATCTCAGGAGGCAGAATTCGCAGGATCTCACAAATTCATACGAGGAATCTTTCATGTTTCTCTTTCTATTGTATATGACTAATATTTTTCTATATTTTATATAATATATATAATAATAAACTTTCACAAAATGTAATTATTTCATCTTTTTAATTTAGTAAAATAAAAAAAATAACAAATATTTTAATCTTTAATTTGTTTCTAATTAAATAAAAAACTTATTACACGCCCCAAATATTTTTAATTTCCAGCTTTTTACAATTAATATTCCTTTTAATATTCCCCAATTAAAATTCCTTTACAGTAAAATTCGAATTTGAAATTATTCAAGGTTTCATTTATATCTCTATTTATTCTCAATTCTATTTATTCTATACCTCAAAAATTCAAAGCGAAATTCATATCAAGCCATACCGCTTTAAAAAACATATATATATTTGATGATAATATATAATCACTATTTTTCCTCAGTCCGATTTATACGATATTGCTTTTTGCGAAGGTAAATACCCTGCGTAAATCAAACAACCAGCAGACACGCGATGCGTCACGACACTTATCCGGTATCGATTTTTCGCCAGACGACTTTCAAAGAAAGTCCGACAAGCACGCTCACGATACACGCACGCTTTTCCGCCGCACGCGAGACACTTTCCGCTTCCACGAAAACATTCGCAACGTCAGCTGATCCGAGAGTTTTCGAAAAAATCGATCATCGCACGTGACCCCAATCCACTTAAGACAGCCTGCAACTGGGAGTAAACATTCCCGCACATTCTTACCACACGAGTGGATGTTCTTTCTTGAATTTCTTGCGTTACTTTAAATGGCTATAATAATAAATTTAAAAAAGGCAATTTCTTATTCTCTTTCTCTCTCTACTTTGAGAAGATAGAAAGAAATTAAAATTAGTATCTTAAAAAAGTTAAAAGTTAAGCAATAATAAGTCACGCTTATAAATGGAAAGAGTTAAATTTCTCAATGAATCATGAAGATTTATGATATGGATTTATACTATAGAATAGATAATATCTTAGCTTAAAAAATAAAGCGATAAAAAGTCAAATTGCTGCGAAATTTATCATCTTCAATAATGGTTAGACTCACCGGAAGATGGAAATAATAATATTATAAGATTAATTAAAAATATTTAAGAAAGTCAGAATAGAGTAAGCTTCTTGAATTTAATTCTAAATATATTTACGTTTTATCTGCTTTTTTTGTGGAATTCCGTACAAAAGACCGAACTTTGGATGTGGTCAGTAGAGCATTAAGGTAAAATTTCACAGACACTCCGAAAAATCACTGTTTCAAAAGGGATAACAAATAGCTCGCGAGGAGCCTTCACTCGTACATTTCGTGGGATATCTCGAAAAACGTAAATTATGCTTACAGCTCGTTAAACGCACACGAATATCTAGTAGACTATATGTGCAAATAGAGTATGGACAGAGCACATCGTACAATGATGGAAGATATCACGAAGTGGTCGATAAAAATAATAGAAGGAAAGAAAGTGACGCGTGGGAAGATTTACAGACACGCTGCTACATGTTGGCTATTTCTCATCAGCTGTTTCCTTATCGAGTTTTCGAAGCATAGAAATTTAGACGTTGGCATTAACATTAATCTTTCAAATGTAAAAAGAATAATATATTCGAAGAATAAACTTCTGTCCCTTCCTTATCAATTTTATTTTATGCATATACCAGGTACTAAAGATCTTAAGCGATCATTATTCTTCCGATTGTCGAGAACTGTAAACTACATTATATAACTACATTATATATCTAAAGACCATTTCATAGTCATTATATTATTATGATGTCATTGTTCATATTTCAATCTTTTTACATTCTTTTTTATATTATAACAAAATTACAATTATAGAAATGATTTAATAACAAAAAATAATAAAGAGTAAAAGTAAATTTATGAACGAATCGGAAATCGTAATAATTCACTGCACTAATAGTGCCATTATTATAAAAGCGTTTTCACAGAGAAAAAAATTCTTCCTTCATCGTGAAAAAATAGTCGACGCGATAAAACAGACAGAATGAGCTGTCTTAAGATAGAATTGGTGAAATAACTTTAAGGAATCCACTAAGAGAGGGTAGTTTTCGAGCGGATTCCGCAGATACACCGTTTCCTTTAATTTTAAACGCAAAATTTTTTCCGGTACAAACACGAAATAGAAGAAATGTTGCAAGATGCGAAGTTTTATTTTTGTTCGTCGCCCTCTGGCTTGTGATCAGATTGCAACATCAATGCTGTAACCCTTTCATCATCCCGCCAGCTTGTAATCGAAATTTGAATACCCGAACTTTACTCGATTCAAACTGCGTTGCGCAATAATGGATTTATTTTAGTTTTTATCGCGTTGTTTCCTGTAAACTTGATGTTTGACAATCATTTATTTGATTATGCATACCACAAGCTCTTTTTAATTAATTTATAAATCATTCTTATCTTTTTCTTCATCTCATCTTTTTTTTATTATAACTTGTCTCTTATTTAAATTTTAATAATCTGTTTAATCCATATAAATTTATGTATTTTTATCTTTCATTCAGTAAAATTTATTTAAAAGTTTTTTAAAAATTCTTCAGATTTAATTCGTTTATCGACTTGTTAATTTAAGACGACATCATAACTCAATAACACCGAAAACGAAAAAAATCTCACAAAAGTTGGTTCTTCTTCACCACTTAAATTTGCATATCGGAACCATTCGTGACTGCGCGCAAATCCACGATTAGAATGGTGGAAGAATTACTCGAAAAGAGATATCGAACGACCGATAAGCTCACAAGATTCATGATAATGGATTGCCGAGGGGAAACCTTGTCAGTGGAAAAAGCCGTGCCGTGGCCACGTTACGCGAGTTGGATTTAATTCCATACCGATGCAATAATATATTTCACATTTCGATAATAACTATTAAATCGATTGCGGTAAAACTCATAACTCCATTTTATATAATTTTTCTATTATATGTATAATTTTTTTACATCTACTTTTAAATGGAAGCTTTCATTTTTCCAGTTAAATTAGATAGTTAGATCAGAAACAAAATTAACAGATATTATTGAAATAATCAATATGCTATTTAAATAATATCTTATATAAGTAATGTCCTTTAATTACTATTAATAGCTCGAAATAGTAAATTATTCTCCATTAATAATAATTAACACAATTATGAGCATAATAATTAAATACATAATTGATCAAAGGTCATTTCATTCCGATTATCCAATTAAACGAAATTTTACGAGCTAATACCATCGAAATTTTACGAGCTAATACCATCAAATTAATCGAAATTGAATAAGAGAATTTTTTGTACTACATGGACTATACTTCCTGCAGAGACTCGCATTAGACCGTCGCAACTGCGGGCCAACATATGCGACGGAATTTCGCGTCCCTTGCCAGCCACATACTCTGGAGTAGCCAAACTTCTGCTGGTGTGTGACTAAAAGTCATCCCGATTATACGGCTTCCTCTCTAATTCGCCACCTGGCTAACTCTTGACGGCCGCCGGCAATCGTCGCGCGTGATCCGTATTCAAGTTCCAGCGTTTATCGTTAAATTTAGTCCAATCTGATTTTCATTATGAATTATGTATTTTATTATAAATATTAAATTTTACTAACAATTATACATCACATTATTATTAATTTTACTAACAATTATAGATCAAATTATTATTACTAACAAATACAAATTACATTTACTTTACTTTAATTTCATGATTACCCATCTATCGGTAAATATATATTATAATGGAAACATATATTATTATAAATTATTTTTTAAATATCATCTCCGCAATTGAGCAATTTATAATTCGGTATTTAAATTATACATATACAATACGAATTTATCATATATTACAAATTAATATTATTTATGCTTAAATTATTTATATAAATCACAATTTTTGACTATTGTGTATATTATTGTTTATACCTATATAATTAA
>NW_017259370.1:47095-47926 GCF_001594045.1 Atta colombica
TTAAATTTATAATTATATATAATAAACTGTCATAAAAAATTAGTAAAGAGAGACCTTTACACTTGATAGTTATAAATTATGATGATACAACACGCGTCAACTATGATTCTGTTATACAACTAAAGATACAAAAAAAAAAAGATAAATTGACCGTAGCAACGCTTTTGTAGCATTTTTTTTTTAAATGCAATTAAGTCAAAGCGACGTAAAAGAAGCATTGCTTTTGAAAGAACACGGTTATGTTCCTATTGAAATTTAGTGCGCGTAACGAACGAAGCGCGATATGTTGCGATATGTTGCATGGAAAATTAACTATCCACGGGCTGCCGTTCGGTGTTACGGATTGGTTTGCATCACAGTTCCAGCAAACGGAAAAAAGAAAAATGTCATGCGGTCGCGTAACGAGTGTCTAGCTCGATCTAGAACAAAATCGATCTTGGTCAGCTTAGGTAATCCTGATGCGTTCCGTCAGGAATGCGTGTGGAATACCTCGCACCCTGGACGATCGAGTGACCTTAACGAACTGCTGCGAGTTAATGGCGCTTAATAATATAGATTGCGTCGAGGAATGTCGAGCATTCCCTAGCGAGTTTATGATCAGCGGTGTAAAACGCATCCTTGGCACCCGTACTTAGAAATTCATTTTCTAGAAGATTAAACAAAATTCACACATGTCGAAAATTAATAAAGTCTTTAGATTATAACAAACAATTAATAACGGTTTTTTAAAATTCATTTTTCCCTCCTTCATAGAGAAATAATTTAAACGAATTTCATTTCATTTCACTTCATTTTTTACATCTAATATTATTTATATTATAATATAATATA
>NW_017259370.1:48026-58731 GCF_001594045.1 Atta colombica
TAAAAAAGACTAAAATAGCATATTTGCATAATGCATAATATTCGTTTTCTGATTTTTATTATCCATACGTCTCTCATTTTTGTATTTACTATTCTGCAAGAAATCAGATTAAGAATCAAGCTTAAATTTCTAAAAAAAAAAAGATAATTACAGATGTGTAAATATACATTATGCTTGTGCTGAAGATAACATTTCAAAAGCTCACATCAAAAAAAGCAAAAAAAAAACACGAATCGAGAACCACTGTGTTTCAATATATCATTGCCAGTGTTTGATGGCTAGATTCGTGGAAAGGACTAGCACCTGAAACGACGGGTTACAATCGTTCCCAAGGGAGTCGTGACGAGGCGACAGGATCTCTCCTGTGATCTCGAGGTCCGTCACAGTGCACAATCACTTACACTATGTGCTGAAATTGAGATATCGTCCTTAATGTTTGCGTTGACAGGATTTGCTAAATGTTGTATATCAAGTATCTAATATTTAATCGTACTTGGATTCGCAGTATAATGACGTTAAGATGTCTTTTTATTTAAATTGCAGTGCTAATTTGTCGAAAATGCGATTTAATATTCAAATTTATAAGTCGCTTTCTAATTTTTAAGTATAAATATATTGTTAGAAATATAATCGCAAACTTCCTTTACATGTAAATGAAGCTCGGTTATGAATGAAATTAAAAGTAATGAATGATTTAACTGAAAATTAAGTTACAGTAGTTACTTAATGAAATGAACGTGTACATTAAATTTATTGTACTTTTAAAATTTTATGAAAAGTACATTAAATTTCATAAATTTTCATGAAAAATACATTAAATCTTATGTACATGTACACAAATATACTTTTTAGTTATAAATATATTAAATTTAATGTAATGTCATGAAATTAAATTCAAATTATGGAATTTAAAAGTTAATAAAATTTAAGAACATTTCTAACAGTGTACACATTTTACGTATAGTAAAGCATAGTAGTATTTAAATGTTAGTTTTTAAAGTATTTTAAATACAGTAAGTATACATTTTTCAATAATTCTAAAATCTTAAATTCTAATTTTCCTTTAAATTTTCTACATCGTGAAATAAGATTCATTTTATATACTTAAAAATGATTCAACCGTTAATTTTTTTAATCATTATTTTCATATTATTCAAACCTTAATATTTTTTTCATCAAAGAATCAATGTTACATTAAATATAATATATTAAGTAAAAAAAATATTAGAAAAAATTTTTTAATTAGATAATATTATGATTTATATCCGAACATTTTACGCATAATGTCTACGTAGCTGTAACGGTCCCTACATTATATGGGAATGACGACCGAGATGCAAACATTGCAGACTCTCAGCCGACAAAGTTTTATGACTGGACCACCGTCAAAGTAACTGGGGCTCTCATTAACTGCCCAGTCTAAACGGACCCGAATGAGTACCTCAAACTTCCATTTAATATCAAGTTACGAGTTGCGTCCTAAAATCAGCCGCACTAAATGATCGGGATAAAATAGGAAACCATTTTACTTCAGAACAACAATTACGAAAGGACGGTAGAGAGATACTATTTAAGTGCAAAAAAAATACGTTAATATTCGGATTAGAAGTAATCGAATAATAATAATTGTTGAGAAAACGATTACTGTATATTCTCATAGAGAAAACTATTACTAACTCAATTGTCTTTTATTTTTTAATTTTATAATTCTTATACAGTTCCTAATTTAATATTTTTAACTTTTAAAAGCGACATTTTTTAAATTTTATATATTAAATATTTATAAAATAATTCAAAAATCTATATCTCTCTTTCATTTTTATATACTCAAATATAATATTTAAACAGAATTTTTCATGTTTGACATATTTGTATCATGATCGAGTTTAGTAAAGATAGTTGTTCAATTTTTTGGTACATTAAATAACTCCGTTGCTAAATGCGAGTTTAAATTTTCACCAGAGAACGTCAATATAAAATTCGTAAAGGCATACGTTCCTGAGATTTCTGCATGATTTATGGGAGCGCTCCTGTACATCCGAGCACTACACTATATCGCAGAAGTTTGCATAACTACTTTATTTCCAAGATATATCGCGCGCCTTCGGCGCTTTTTACTTGGCACATCCCGCAGCCACATCTTTCTCGAATTTCCACCGTCCGATTCCTCTGACGGTTACCGGCGCGAAGCAAAGGACGATAAATCCTCTGAGAATACTGAAATTTCAACGAAAAACATAAAATGTTATCAATATAAAAGTCATCGTAAAAATATTTAAAAATCTTAGATACATAAAATCTATTGAATAATAAATAACTTTACTTCGTTATTATTCACCGCAATTCCACAAATAGTTCATACTTCACTGTAAATTTAAGTGTAGTCAATCGAAAATTCTCGCGATGATACAACTTCTTAGTTTCTTCAAGTAACAACGAAGAATGAAGTCGTATTTTCGCGAGATATTTCAACAGAAAACATCAAATAAAATATTATGGATATAATCGTAGTAAAAAATCGTAGTAAAAATATATAAAAATCAAATATATAGATCAAATTTTCCGAATAATAAATAACTTTATTTTTTTCGTTGTTATTCATCGCAATTCCAGGAATTATTCTTCATTGTAAATTTAAACGTGGCCAATCGAAAATTCTCGCGAAAGTACTTCTTTCTTGGTTACTAATTATAGCAAGTTATATTTTCGCACGAAAACAAATGTATCGCTCGCAATAAAAATTGAAACAATATAATATTTTGATAAAGATAATTTAGATAATTTCAATTTTCTCTTAATTCATTAAATATTTAGAATCTTTCTAAAACTACAAATTATCGGTTTAATTTATTTGTCATGAGTGATGAGAAATGATATTTAATTTTCATCACGTTTCTGTTGAGAGATGAGTGTAGAGGAAGAGTTCTCTCGCAATGACATCATTAAATAAAACTTGGACAAATCGAGATTATATTACAGTCAAATTTTTTTCTCTAGTACAAAAGCGAGGGGAGAAATAAAGGCAAACGAAAAAAAAGACCGGGATTAATTCTAACAGACGCATTGGCAGAAAAAAGAGAATTATCTGCGTCGGACTAGTCAGGTTGCAAAGTCGCGGATTCGCCACATAAATCGTTGCGTCGTGTCGTGCCAGCTAACCGGGTGCAACCGCGTGAGAGACACACTTTCGAATTATGCACGGTGTTACAGCATGAGTACGAAGCAGGATATAGCGGCATTACGCGATGTAATCCACCCGCCAATCTTGTCGCGATCGCTCTGAACGAAGTCGCGGTTTAAACTCGCGATAAGCTCGAGGAGGACAGATGCAACTATGTTTGCGAGATTCGCGAAGCGTTCGTGGTATTTTAATTAAGACATCCGGGCTCATAAACTTCCTAGCGACTAGTTTTGTCTTCGGTAAAAACGACCGTTAAGCTACTTAGAATTTTCACATCTTCGAAGCTTTAAACGCATCATCGCGTAGCGCTTTTTTTTCAATATAAATTAAATCCACTATATATATTTAAAAAATATTTAAAACATTAATTTATAAATAATGTAAAATTATCTATTGCCGATTTTTTCATTAATATTAAACATCTTCGTAGTAAAATAATTTTATATCTTCTTAATGCATACGCCATTTTCCTAATTCTTTTTTCTTTTTAATTGGTAAATATAAATAAAAGATATGTTTCAGCTTTCACTATCCCGTTCCATTTTATATATATATGAGTCTAGTCTTTTTTATTCCACAATTTTTTTTTATTATTCTTTAATTAAGTTTTAATTCCACTTTTCCTTAAATGTTTATCGCATTCATAAAAATATGAATAATATGTATGACATATAAATGCATGTGAAAACAGTCGATATATAGAATTCGGAGATTTGTGGATAAGGTAAATCTAAATGACAGCACGAATCAGTCATCCTTGTGGGAAAACTTTTAGTCCATAAATTTCGCTCATGAATCTCGCTCACGCAATTTTATAGTAATTTTTTATAGTAAGCAAACAATATTCGTGTCTAGCCTCTCTCTTTCCGTTCGACATTGGATTACCACTCGCATTTAGGCGCGCGCGCGATGATTTATCGGTGACGCCTGCAACAATAAATCAACCTGTACCCGACATCCTCTCACAGAAAGAGAGAGAAAATGCACTTGCGAGGATCAGGATTTCAACTACGAGCGCACAAAGCACGCAGCCGCCCACCCGTGCGATTCGCGTAATTTAATGTTGGAATGCGTGACGCCAGTCGATTTAACCTGACCACGAATTTAAACGCGAAGATTTTGGCTACAATCCCTGTGAAAACAACCGCGAAAAACATAACCGAAAATGTAAAGATTCCTTGTCAAGATCGACATTTCTGAAAAATTAGTAATTAGTAGTATTATAATTAATCCTTAACTATTGAAATTACACCTATTATAGATTCTAAAGTTGAAATACAGGAAATGCAAGTGAATTTCAGCTTTACAGTGGTTGACAGAAGAAGATCAAAAGTTTTTTATCATTTTTATCTAAAACCTCATAATAAAATCGTTCAAAAATTTTCGCTTCAAGTCGAAATAACTCGTTGCTGCAATCGAGGACTAATTACATGTCCAATTGTAATAATTAAAGGTAATTTTGATCGGAACTGAAGTCTTCATTATTCATTTTTATCATCTAGTTTTATCATCGCGCATGCAATCGACGTCAAATGTGATTAACAAAAGTACGATATATTTAAGTACTAAAAATAAGAAAAAAATGATGATAGAAAATCAATTACTAAAGACGTCAAATTACATTTGTTATCGCAACATGATTTCCGATTATAATTAAATTATTATTATTCAACTGATTTTAGATTAATTTGATTATGTCCAATATAATTATTTAACTACATAACTTGATCAATTCAATTCAATCTCTTCACTAATTTCACATCTCGATTTATCAACTCTAATTTCAATCGAAGCTAGATATACATATTATATTATATTCTTCGCTTTTAACTTAAATCTCAATACTTGGAGATTTATCTTAATAAATAATAATATAGAAAGTGACATGACATGAATTAAAGATACCGATTCGACTCTCCAAAAATAGGCCGTCTTTTATCGAAGAACTATCTAAACTGATACACATGGTGCAATAAGTTCAAGTAAAACAAACTTATTGTTTTATTTCAACTTGCATCGGTGTGTATCAGTTCAAAGAATTTATCGATAAAGAACAGATCAGATTCAATTAGATTCGGATTTAATTGTTATATCGCAGTGCCTCTATTCTCATAAATATAATAAGACTAGAAAATTGCATTGCACGATCTGCGCTTCTTATGAAGTTGTCACTATCAATTCAGGAAGAGAGTGAGATAGCTTTAAAAATCTCTCTCTCTCTCTCTCTCTCTCTCTCTCTCTCTCAAAAGTAAAACCGAGTTAAAGAGAGATGCTGATACGTTTAATTCTTTCTAATAAAGCACGAAAGTTAAACTCATGTAACAAAGGAAATGCGCATGCAGTCTGTACCTGTTACGTTTATAGTAATTCTAAAAGCTAGATGTTTTCTGCCATTTTCTAACACAATCGTAAATGTCTATAGCAAATTCGATAATGGCAACACGTCCAAAGTGCCAAGAGGCTGCAGCCACCGACTCAATCCTCGCGGGCGCGGCGACGCGTGCCATGGAGTGCGTGGGCGCTCGTTCGCGCGTAGACGCAATTGCATCGAGCCGTGTCGAGGACTGGCGAACAGGAGAAGAGACGACAGGCACTCGGACGATGTAGAACGAGAAACGGAGACACGAGGAAATGGCGAGCGCCGGCGCGACGTTCCTCTCGTCCGTCGTTGCGTAAAAGGTCTGCGCCGCTGTCACCGCTGCCGCCGCCGCCGCCGCCGCCGCCACCGAGACTTCAAAGGGACGATAGAACGCCGCTATAGAGCGGGTTTGCGCTTCTAGGAAACACCGACGGGCCGGAGAATGTCCGCCGGATTTAGAATGAATTATCGAGGTATTAACGTTGCGTGCGCGCGCGCGCGCGTGCGTATACGGATAACGTGCGATAAATATGATGGGATATCGCCATTTCTTGCTAGCAAGGAGCTGGATAGACGTGTTCCTTCGAACTAACATAAGAGATAAGATTCGTTGTAGAATTATCAGACGTTGATTCAGCGAAGAATTAATAAGAAAAGGAAACATGTCGTGTCTCTTTAAAAATGTTATTAAAAATGTTAAAATCGTTAATTTAAAGTCGTAAATTTAAAAAAAAAAGTGTTTTAAATTTAGAATTCATTAATAATAATAATAATAATTCTACACTAAAATTGTTAATAATTAGTAGTACTTGTAATTACAATTTTAATTTATAAAAGGACTAGTTATTTTCTTAGATTATTTGTATTTGTATCGTGCTTCATTTTTGGAAATATTTCAAGTTTTTAATAATATTTCTTCAGTAATGTAAACAATTAAAATGTTTTTAAATTATGTGTGATACAAATACAAATAATCTAGGAAAATAACAGAAACTAATTACCTTATAAATAAAAACTGTAATTGTGGAGAAGAGCAATTTTGTGAAAATCGGGTGCAGATGCGAAACTACTAACGAGATTTTTATGACAACGACGAAGTCGAAACACGTGTGATCGTAATTTTAAGCCCTCTTGGAAGCACATCGCATGGATTCATCTCTCAACAATATGATAATTACGTAGATGTGATGTATAACTCGTTACTCTAATTTAATCCGCGACTGCTGACTTCTAGTGAGTTGGTATTCTGGTCGACATCCGGCGACAATCTTTTATAAAGTTTCGTCACTGTAATAGAATATTTTTTTCACAAAGGAAAGAAAAAGATATTGCATGACGAAATTTATCTAACGTATTACTGTAATAATAAATAGAAAAAAGGAAAATAAATAAAAAATTTCAGTAAATGTATTAACAATCTCGTATGAAAATACGCAATAATCAGTTTTATTAAAATTCTTATATAAAGATTAAATGAATATTAATAAATGAATATTAATCTTAACTAATATTAATTGTAATTGATATTAATAATATAATCATAATCTTAAAAACTTTGTAAATATTTATATCTTCTAAGACTTTATGAGTTCAAGGCAAATTAATTACATTAAATTACGTGCTAGTTCCTCGTTCAGTTTTATTGTGCGTCGCGCAAAGAATCTAATTTGTGCATTGTGCCAAGGTTTAATTTGCACTATTCGCAAAATAGAGCCGCGTAAGAGAACGTATCTCGAGGGCAACGACGTGAATAATTTATGGAAATAGGCAAAGACGAGAACAAATGGATAAATTGAGACCGCAGGCGTTGCATATAGTTCAAATCGTTCAACAAAGTACATACAGCTCCAAAGGTACACGCAAGTAAGATGTATTGCACCCTGGGCTATAAATCGATTACTGCCACCTCGTTTCTCGTTCTCTCGTATGAATGTATAACACATATCTCGCTACATATCTATACATAAAGTGGATTTTAAGTATTCTAAAAGATTTTAAGGAGTGATTCCTCACACAAATTCAAAACAAAAATTTCAAATAATTTCCATATGTCCGAAACAATTTGTTAGTTCCAAAGATACAGAGTGACAAAGTTGAAAGAAAAATTTCGTCTTTTATTATTTTGATAAAACTTTATAAAATTTCATCAAAATAAGTGATTTTCGAAATTTTTGGAAAACAACGAAATTTTCCTTCAACTTTGACACTTCGTATCTTTGAAACTAAGCGTTTCGGATATACGGTTATCATATGAAGTTTCGTCTTGAATTTATATGAGGAATCATCCTTCAAAATCTTTTAGAGTACTTGTATGTATGTTTGTACGCATATGCGAAAAAACCGCCGTGTTTTTCAGCGCATCTCTCGCGTGTGTGTCAATTTTTCCGATAAAGCGGTCACCAATAATAAAGACTTTCGAGACGCAAGAAATAGACATCAATGATTCGTTATCCACTCGTCGATCCCCGAAGAAACTTCGTCTTTGAACTCGTAAGATATTTACGGGAGCGGCACGGTTGAATATATCTCGCGTGCAATTCACGGAACAATAGAGATTCTTTCCCCAACTTATCGAAACGCTCTAATAGTTTCTTTGATTTCTTGCGAACATTCTAGAATCATTCCCGTTTTCCCATAGGAACGGTAACTTCGGTTGAACATTTCGGGTTTTCCCGATAGCCGAGGGATAACATTGACAGTCACGGCGAGTTAGTCGAGTATCCCTTCGCGGTTATGCCGTCTGCATAAAATTATTATCATATCGACCACGTCTCCAAACTGTCCAAAGTTTCCCTAGCGACCACAGGGTCCGTTATTTATGCAACTCAATCATAGTAGCGGTGAACTCTCTCGTACCCGACCAGATTTGCTGTAATAAACTGGCGGGCTGGTTACCTAATGTCTTACAAACCATAAACATCCATTAATCAGATCTAGATTCTTCTCTAATCTTTAAGTATCTCAGATCTAAGTGTTCTTCTCTAATCTTGTATCTCACTCTATTTAGATTTTATTACTCCAGCAGAATAAAAAATATATCGTTAGAATAAATTTTTCCATAAATGTGATATTAAAATGAGATATTCTAGTACTTCGTCCGTGATAAATCTCTACTGTGTAGTTTTTAAAATATTTTTATATTAATAAATAAGCTACAAAATCAAGAAAAATTACACAGAATTAAATATAGGTATAAAAATTATGTTTAAACTGCGAATATTTTTTGACAAATTAAATTAATTCATTATTACTATTAATATTATAAAATTAATGTTTACATTTAATTAATATTTTGTTAATAAATGTTAATAAATAAATAAAATTAATTTCTACAAATGAAACGCTTACATCACTAGAAGATGACAAACAATAAATCATTGAAATATTAAGACATCTATAGATAATATCTATAGATAATAAAATTAGATTAAATCAGACAGAAAAGTAAAAGACACTTTGCATAAATTGTTAGACAAAATTTATTGCTACTTCTATTGCTTTTTTTCGAAATAATGAACTGACAATAGGTCGCTGTAACATTGCTACTGTACATTATACATACATCATGGACAATCCGCTTAAAGAGAATCCTTAACACTATTACCATTACGTAACGCAAATGCGGATCGTTTCTCAGAATTTTCGAGGTAGACTTAAACGTCTCTTCAGCGGTTTTCTTAATTGCAAATCTGGATTTATGCTAATTGTCTGACCGGATTAATCCCACGGACAATTCGTCTTACTTACTTTTAACGTAAGCCAGCACTAAAAATATTTTTTTGTTAAATTGATTAGATGTGTGTGTGCGTGCGTGCGTGCGTGCGTGCGTGCGTGCGTGCGTGCGTGCGTGCGTGCGTGCGTGCGTGCGTGCATGCGTGCGTGTGTGTGTGTGTGTAAATATATTGGAAATACAAATTAGTTCGGTCCGTTTCTCTAAAGATGGCTCCAGCTATTGTGAATGGTTCATAGTGACAGCTGATTTTGGCGGTTTCAGAGAGGTTATATCTGCTAATAATATTCAATTTATATCGCTTTGAGTTTCATACAAAAACCTTGATTTTTACTATGTTTGAAATGTCGAATTTTGTGTTAACCAAGCAGCATTTGCGGGAGATTTTGATTTTCTGTTTTAATTGAAAGAAAAATGCGGCTGAACCCCATCGAATGCTTGTCGAAGTTTATGATGACACTGCTCCAACTGATAAATCATGTAGGGGTTTCGAGGATGGAAATTTCAGCGTTGAAGACAAGCCTCGCTCTGGACAGCCAAAAAAATTTGAAGACAAAGAATTAGAGGCATTACTCGAAAAAGATCAGAATCAAACGCAAGAGGAGCTTGCAGAATCATTGGGGATAACTCAACAAGCCGTTGTACGATTGAGAGCCAGGGGAATGAAAAACAAGGAAAGGTATCTTATGAACTAAAACCAAGAGATGGTTGAAAGATGATTTTTCACTTGCGAGCAGCTAATTCAAAGACAACAGAGAAAAGGTTTTTTGCATCGGATTGTGACTCAGAGATGAGAAGTGGATATTCTACGACAACCTCAAAAAGAAAAAATACTACGCTAAGCCCGATCAATCGACCTCAACATTAACATCACGGCCGAACATTCATGGTTCGAAGATCATGCTCTGTATCTGGTGGGTCTTGTTTACTATGAGCTGAAACCTGGCGATTCCATTACGAACGATCGGTGTCGGTTACAATTGATTCATTTGAGCCGTGCATTGCGAGAAAAACGGCCAGAATATGAGCAAAGACATGATAAAGTTATTCTTCTTCATGACAACGCTCGGCCTCATGTCGCTAAAGTCATAAAAAAATATTTGGAAACGCTTAAATGGAATGTTTTACCGCACCCGTCGTATTCTCCGGACATTGCTCCTTCTGATTACTGGTTGTTCTGAAGGATGCAGCAAGTCACTGATTCACTTCTTTCACAGAAATCGAAAATTGGCTCCAAAATTGGATCGCCTCCAACGACGAGTCATTTTTTCGAGATAGAATTCGAAAATTGCCTGAGAGATGGGAAAAAGTAATAGGCAGCGATGGACAATACTTTAATTAATCTGTTCATTCATTTTGTTTTGAAATAAATGCATTTTTGAACACAAAAAAATGGACCGAACTAATTTGTACTCCCAATATATATATATATATA
>NW_017259370.1:58831-72838 GCF_001594045.1 Atta colombica
CTTTCTATCTGTGGCAGCAAATATGATAAAACAGATATCTAAGTCACATCTTGAACTTACTCTTCCGACATTGAAATAAACTTACTTTATCAATTTTTCAAAAAATTATCCATTAAAGAATAACGATTTTAATTAAAGCTGTATATTCTTTAAAACTACAAAACGATATAAAAATTATAAAAATATTGTTAAAAAATATATAAACAGCATCAAAAATATTGCTAATCAAGGATTATTCGTTTCTCCCTATTTTTCTAAATAACATGAGCAAGCTACTTTAAAAAAAAATGCACGATTATTTCTTTGTAAATGCGATAAACCAATCCTTTTGAAAGTGTTAACATGTTGTCTTTAACCGCGCATTTGACGTCATTTTGTGTGCGGAGGAGGCCAGACAATGTCATTGTCACGACATAAATTGAATTCTTGTCTGGTCTCGCATCTTTCTGTTCCCAGACGTTCACGCAATCGTCGCTACAACATAAGGCGGAAATTGCGCTTTATGAGGCAAAATATAAATGTTCAGCTCTGACTTCGTCAGCGACTCTCGACAAACATATACATGCAGGGGTCGAATTAATTTATCCGCGTGATGGCTCGGATTGGCCTCAGTCATTAATTACTCGTGCGATCCGCGCGCGGAAAGTATCATCCTCGTCGCTGTCACGATTCTAATTCCGGTGATTTGTAATGAAATGAAATATGGATCTCTATTTTGGAGATACGTAGATAGATAATTCGCGGAAGAGTGGTAGTCATTCTAAAGAGATTAAACAGACTAGAGAGACTTACGTCGAAAGCAATAAATTAATGCGTTTCCGTCAGTGATGAACTGCTCTATCCGGTGAAGCGAAACGGAAATATTAATATTTTTTTGCTTCGGTGAACTTTAAATTGATATACTTGGTTTAGCGCTCACAATGTGAAATTAAATGACTTGTAATGAAATATAATATAATAAAAGTACAATAAAAACATATGTATTCTCGTTCTTTTCTTCTCTCTCTCTCTCTCTCTCTCTCTCTCTCTCTCTCTCTCTCTCTTCCCCTCGAAAACGCGAGAGAATTATTCTAGAAGATAAAAGTAATCCCGTAATGACATACAATAAATATTTCAGATTAGTTGATTAATCCGATAATGGTAAGATAAGATATTCATTAATAACAATGGAAAATATCGATCATATCGGTCGGAGAGAATTGATATTTTGCTGTGAATAGATTTGTTAGTAAAAGATTATTAAAAAATAATGATGTTACACAGGTTCAAAAAGATATATTAAAGATATATTACCAAGTAACATCGTTAAGTACTGCTTTTGAATATATTCATAGTCGAAATTATTAAATTACCTTCAAATACTCTTACCGTCGAAACTACTATCATTTTCAAATTCTTTTGTTCTTAATCTTATCCTTACGAATAATAGACATTAACGATAAGAATGATATATACATACGTCTTGCTCACAAATTTCAAGTTGAAATCTCACGGCTGGTCCTGACGACAGTCCGTCGCCATTTCCGGCCGTCACTAAATTCCCGCGACGGTACCGTCGCAGAAAATACGCAACCGTACGCCTCGTTATGTACTCATACCAATCGTCTGTGCACATCTAAAAACACACGTATACACGCACACACGAAAGCATCGAGCCCGCAGCGACATGTTCTTTAATGAGAACGATGCCGACGCGACATACGCGAGGCCCTCCCGAAGGATTCAGGGTGAAACCGACTGTTTCCCTTAATAGAGACAGAGGGGTATCGTTATATTAACTCGTGGTGAAATTCGAATGAAAAGTTGCCTCGAGGCTGCAAGTGGGCCAAATACTGTCGACGCGCGATTTTTTGTGAGGGAGAGAAAGAAATAAATAGAGAGAGAAAGAGAGAAGGAGAGAAAAAAGCCGGCTCAATGAAATTAACTTCTCCTTCCTTTAACTTTTTTTTATTTTTGTTTTAATGAAAAGAGCTGGAACCTGACAAACCATACGCTAAAGCGATCTCGTATGATCTGCTCGAGGGCAATCGGGAATACGATATATTCCTTTTTCACATTTTTGATGGATCTGATTAGAACGCGGTTGAATAATAAAGTTTGAAATTGAAATAACAAAAAAGCAATTTCCAGAAATGCAATCAGTTTCTTTTCAAAAGAAATTTTACAATAGATAAACTAGAAAAAAAGAGATTGATCAGAAATATAAAATAATAAAATATAATTGTAGGATTTCTCGAAGAACCAGTTTTTTTATCCGTTTTAGAATTAAATTAATACACAATTTTGTATTAACTTTATTAAACTTGAATTGCTTTATATATGTTTCACCATGAAATGCAAAAATCCCGAAAAATGAAATGTCATAATATAATATTTATAAAATAACAAATTATAATAAAAAATTCATTCGTAAAAAAAAAAAATAATTTATTCAACAGACAAACTATCCTTTCAACTTTATTTTATTTCACCATAGATACGATGTCGCGATAAAACACCCCATATGCAAATCATTATCGTCAATGAATTTTACACACATACACACTTACTCGTCATGAATATATGAATATACTCACATATATTGTAGTACATTTGATCTGGAAGCTCACGTGATAAACAATATACAATATAAATGGCTGTATTTTCACCATCGGTTCCATTAATAATACATTTACGCGATTATTAATTATTCATCGATTGAGGATTGATATATAAATAATAAGTGAATTTCGGTAAAATAAATACAAAGCTTGAACGTTAATCCCGAAGTGCGAATGCAATGTTGATTAGCAATTTACAGCCGTTTTTGCACGATGTGCAAATTTGCGCTCCATCAACCGACTGTTCCGTCGTAATTACATCGGGCGACAAAAACGTAAGGGTCATATGGAACTTTATGAATGAGATGTTCCTCTCTGGCTCTGAGATACGTGCGTTAGACGGCTAAAAACGTTCGATCGCGACACATGTTTCGCATGTACTTACGGATCCAACTCGTGCGAGGCTTAATTCGAACGACCAAAAAAAAAGGACAGTCATTTAAAACGCGTTGTCTATTATTAGTCCACTGCGAGAAAATCACACTGAACTTTTAACATCGTTAAATGCAAAAAAATTCTGTGAAGATTATCACACAAGTCTTTTAGCTTATGTTTCTTCTTTTTTTCAATTATAATTTAGCAAAATTTCAAACTCCTTCTTAACGAAGATCTCGAAGATCTGTAAACCTACTTATAGATCTTTTCACACTGGAGATTATAAAATTCCTGAATACACGAGTACAAAATAATAAAAACAATTGATAAAATCGTGATATAAGTCTTTCAAAGTCAATAATAATTATTTTAAAAAGTTGTTTAAATGCAAATTTTAGCAAATTATTTTAATGATTGTAAATTGAACAAAAAATGTATAAAAGCAGAGTGTTTCTGAGATATCCGATGTTTAAAATATTTAATCGGAGTAATTTCGTTTCGACGTTAATACCGTTATTTTAATCAACATATATTAATCAATGGCATGAACTTTTGCATGACAACAGTGCGCTCCAGACACGCAGCAAGTCTTGCATAAGTCTTGGATATTAAATCATTTCTTGCACTCGATCACGTGCCACTGAGCGCGAGGATTACCGCGGGAATGAAAATTTAGTCTGCAACATGCACGTTGTGGTTATGCAGACAGAGTTGGCATTCAAATAACGCACCATGCGAGCGCATCGTTGCCGTCTCGCTGGGATTGATTACGCGATCGTGGGACATCGTGTATATAGTGCAAACAAGCCGATATGAAATCGATTCTCGAACAAAATTGCCCCAGTGCAGTTGGAAGTAGTTTTCGTCGGCCATTTCAGTGCTGCCTACGCTGCATATCGCCGAAAGACAGTTAATATACACGACATTAAAAGAAATAACGAAAAATAAAAATGAAAAAAATATTCGTGTTTGGACGCGTAGAGAGCATACGATGGCTTAAAAATATTTTTGAAATTTACAAAAAGTTAATTATTTAAAAAGTTTTATTCAAACAAAAGTTGATATGTTACAATTATTTTGCTAAAGCAAATATGCGTTAATATTATTATATTATTTGCGTTAATACTATAAAAAATGAAATAAAAATGATTCCCATGAATATAAACCAGGTCGTTAAAAATCGCAGGTTTTCATATCCAATCGCAGATTTTAATAACGTCTCGCGAAATTAATCATTAAGATGAATAAAGATTAAATAAACTTATTTTAATAAAAAAAGAATACCTTAAAAGCAAATCAGCGCAGAGTGAAGGATCGCAGAAAGTTTTGCTGTATTTTTGCCAAGTAGTTTTGCTGTACCTTTTGCTGACTAATAGCGACCGGCACGATAGGCGTCCATTAAGAAGTTATTACGGTGCTTTTCATAAATCATCTCTCTCGTCAAATCCCTCAGCATGAGCATACGAGATTACAGAAATAAGTATGTTCGGGTACGCCATGTACGCATCCCTCCTAATAATTGTAATTCAAGAAGATGCCGTGGTTCTTAATACGCAGATGGCGTACATCCCTTGGCACACCTGTTTACATATATCCACAACCCCTTAAAACTTCTGTCCTTCGTTGTTTTTCCTTCGAATTCTCCGCGCAAATTCTCTTGCGAGATACGCGATCGTCTAAATCTTTTTCTCCCGACTTAACAGACTTGAAAGTTTCATATTTCTCCGTTACCCGAGAATATAATAATATTTGCTCGGCCGAATTTTATCAATTAAAAAATTAATCGCTCGCTGTGAAATTTATCAATTTATCGAAAAATTGTATTTTAAATGTATTTTACGTTTTAAATCGAAAACGCCAGGTGTCGTCGTCTCGTGATTACAAAATAGCAGCAGAATTTTAAATTACTTCATATTGCAGCATCATCCGCTTTTCTTTTATAGTTGCCACGATCGTACGATCGATGAAATTTCTTTTCCTCAAGAAAAATGATAATCTTGAGATTATCATGCGGTAAAGTACCATCCAGTTTTACCATCTGAGATCGCAGCTCGCTCTTTCCGAGAACGAAGAGTTTCTGAATTTTCCTAACTAAAAATTGCATTTCAAATCAGTTGATGGTAGACGAGCTTCGCATCAATTTGCATTCTTCTGTGAGATTGCGGCAAACAGTACCAACAAATATCTCGAAGAACGAATATCTGCGCTGAACATTTAACTTCCGCTTCTGCTAGTTTTACAAGTGTCTCATTACTGCTTTTGCGAAACAGAAAGTCCTTTTTGCCACCTCGAACGTCAATTTTCGTTTTGAGCTTAATGCTTAATTATCATACCTGAGGTTTTTACAAGTTAGCGCACATTGTCGGGTCGTTAAAAGCAGATCCTTTGACATCAAAGACCGCCAAAGACTACGTTCATTTCTGAAACTGTCATCTCGTACTGAGAAAATGGAAGAGGAAAACTGGTGAAACGCACAGACTCTAACATGTTTAACAATATCGTAGTCTCGTAACGTACTGCACCTCATAACTTACTGCAATTTTACGCGGAAGCAACTAATTAGATATCGTTCACAGGTGAGTTGAGTGAATCATGATATTGTCATCGATTCTGTATTACTCACCGACTGTCCTACTATTTTTAAACTACCGATAAAGAGTGATAAATTAAACAAAAAAAAGAAGCGCATTTTGTTCTATCAAACTCTCGATTTATGTTCATTTTCATGTAACAAGACAAAAAGGTAAATTTCAATAAATTTTATGAAATGTCAATACGCAAAGTAGGTAATCTTAAATTTCCATAATTTCATTAAAACTAGAATGCAAATAAAAGCAATAAAAGCGAAAAAATTACTGATAATTATGATAAATGAGATGCAAAAAATAAACGTAAAGAGAAACATTTTTACATTTTTGTGGAGCATAAACAATTTAACTTTTGTAATTAAATATTAATTTAACTGAATTGAAATGCAGAATGAGAATAAAAACAAAAAGTATTGTTAATATAATCTACGTATAATCTCCATATTTTTCTCTTGTAAATGCATTAATTTTTTCTTGCTATCGAAATGCTAAGAACCTCGATTAATTATGTATATAATAAATTATTAAATATTTCTATTATCGTAAGAGTTTATCTCGATAGTCTTCGATCTGATATTATCTAATCAAGCATACATTTCAAGGACGTGCTGTAAAAGGTGAGTTATAGGTCGATTCAACCATCTTTTATAACGCTTGTGTGAGAAATGAAGATATAAAACGGCAATAGTACGAGGCCGAAAACGCAAAGTTCGGACAATTTGTGCGAATTTGGCTTGTCATAAAACTGTCTTATGGCCCTTTATCGCGAACGTAAAGACGGATTAAGGAATGAATACTTTTAGCTGTTTTTTTGTCTGCCTCTTCTCTCTCTCTCTCTCTCTCTCTCTCTCTCTCTCTCTCTCTCTCGCTCTCTCTCTCACACACACACACACACACACACGCGCGCGCGCGCGCAAACATATTTATTTCGAATGGACCGAATAAAAGAGATATCGAGACGGATCGATTTTAAGGCACATTTCGAGAGCAGGTAACGAACGAAGGAAAAGCAAAAGGTGAAGACACTAAAATGCGAAAGACAAGTTTCGTATTCTCACTTTCATTTACTGTCTCATTTAACACTTAAGTATCGTCTGATCCCAGTTTTATATAACTGATACCAAGACTATTAGGATTTGATGTTAAACGTATTCCGTGCTAAATGTAAGAATATACAGAAAGAATATAAGAAATATAACATCAAAAAATAGACTATAATTTGATATTTAAATTTTAAATATCAGATTATAGTCTATTGTAACGATGTATTAAAATATGGAAATGAGAGAGAGAGAAAGAGAGCTGCATGAATAAGTTTTTTATAATTAAAAAATTAAAGCTAACTAAACTTAATTAAATCTATTTTATTAATATATGCGTATTCGATATTAGTGATGCATTTCAATCAATGACACATCTCACATCTCATTTCGACTGTTCTCAATCAATTTTAACTAATTCTATGTAATCGCACAAATCAAGCTCTTTCTTTATTTATTCTGATTTTCTCCAATTTATTCATTTCAAATTGATAACATATACTCCTTTTAATACTAATTTTTATATAAACATTTAATACGATTTTATAATTAATAAGAATTATCGTAAAATTCGATGAATCAAACGATCTTGCCAATTACATTGCATGAATTGCGTTGTATGTCGTGACTCGTTGTTTTCGCAGTTCCGGCAGGGAAAATAACGACTCGATAGGGAGGAGAAGCAACAATGAGGTAGATATTCTTCGTGAGAAAGGTAGAATAAGTGAGGAAAGGATAAATGGATGTAAGAACGATTCGCCGAAATTACCTACAAGCATCTTTCTCCTCATATCTATTTCGCTATCTAGTTCTCTCTCTCTCTCTCTCTCTCTCTCTCTCTCGCGCGCGCGCGCGCGCGCGCATATAGCCATATGGGAGTGGCATTCCATGTGAGATATCTTGCTAAATTATTCTAAAAGATCCTGTAATCATAGTCCTTTCCACTTCGTATAGTAGAATAACAGAGAGTCTTTTACAATTATCGCTATAAGGATAACAAATCTCATAAAAAGAAAAAGAAGAAGAAATAAATGTAAATGAAGAGATATAAAAAAGATGTTACTTTTTCTGAGAGAAAATTCAAATGGAACGTATTACGTAAAATTTACTGAACATTTTCAGAATTTATCCTATTTTATAGGTTAATCTCTCGTTCCTTCAAACTTTTTTTTTTTTTAAACAAAATTAACTCCATACTAAGAGGAAAATAACTTGGTGATATACACTATACACAATGAATGTCTCATGTAAGATATGATTTCCACCATTGTTCCATTTAAGAATTTTGAAATTGCGTTCTTCACGCTCATCGAGCCTCATGCGTCTCTTTTGTGTCCCTCCTAGGTATTCTCTAAATAGCGTCCCAAGTACGCAAGAGCAGCCATTTTGGTTATCATCCCTTTTGTCGACGTTTTCCCTGAGAAATCGCCGAGAAAAGCTTCCCACACCGGAAATGAAACCATCATGATTCTTCATCCTTTCCTTTACCCTCCATGAAATAGCACGTTTCACAATCCTATCATTGACTTCTCTTTCGCGTTTTATTTCGTTCGATATTTATTTCATGTCCATTCCAATATTACGTGATTTTATCAAGAAGATAGAATCGAAGTCCAATAAAATTCGTGTGAAATATCGATTATACAATGGTGTTATCATCATTAAATAAAGTGCATCAAAAGAAATTAGGATGAGAGACAATATATAAAATTTTTGCGAAATAAATAAATTAAAAAAAAAGCCAATACTTCAATGTTTTGAAGTAAATACATTTAAAAAGAGGAGATACGTTAATCTCACGTTAAAAAACATTATAGTCAATAAATAAATTTGAGAAGCACTCATTAACTTTCGAGAATTACAAAAGCGCATGGTATATAATTTTTCAGGAAATTTCTAAACAGCAAAATAATTTTTTAGAGATAATAGGAAGCTTGACCTTTTTTATTCTGTTTTACATTATTAAAAATCAATAAATATCTAAAATATACTGTATAATAATATCACAGAAAATAAAATATCTATAATATATAATCGCGATAATAGATTTAAATTTAGATTAAATAAAAAACAATAATAGATTTTACAACTGTCGCTTTAATTTTTTTGTTAGTTCCTGCATCTGACACGATCGCGTCAAATAGATGATAGATTGGAACCAAGCTTGGTACTGTAAAATCATGCATGTAGATTGCATAGACATATTGAACACGTGCCCATCGGTACAAGCCGGAAAAAGAGGGTAGAGACCGGAAAGAGAGGGTAAAGGCCGGCAAAAGCAGGACGGGAAACCGTGGATAGATATTGATTTGTTGTGGCGTCCGGAGGAGCAAAGAGAGTGATCAGTCGTGAAAGTCGATGAACCGTGCAGGCCTAACGGCGAAACGCGTTTTATGGCCGGAACTTTCATAACTTATCAGTACTCATATTACATTCGAAAAAATATTAATATCTGAAGAACGCTACGCCTCTGCTGCACTGAAAACTTGAACGAATCATTTAGAAAGAAAATTTTAGATTCTTCATCAATTTTGATTTGCAAATCTTACCGTATATTTCCTTCACTTTATAAACTTCAGTTTCTTGTTACTTTACATTTCGCCAATGTGAAATTAAAATTCCCTCTCAAAGCTTACATTCATGTATTTCCAAAGTTTCTTTACACTGAGAAAAAAATAGTCTGGTTGGATTAAATATAATAGTAATTCTGATAGAAAATGGATGAATCAGAATTTTTTAATTAAATTTGCTAGAATTCTAATTAAAATAGCTAGAATTCTGATTGATATAATTATTTTCTGGTAAAAATGAGAATTCTGATAGATTTTTACAAGAAATATTATATTAACTAGAATTCCAGTTATTTCAACTAGAATTCTAAATTTAATCAGAAAATTCTGATTTTTAACCAGAAATTTTTTTCAGTGTAATAATCATTATTTTTTTTCATAACTATAAAATAAAGATGCGACTATAAAATACCGAATCCTGTCTCAGCTTCAAATTTATAACAGTCATCGATGTATTTCGCGGCGCTCTGTTATTATACAACGACATGAATATTCCACAGAAATTTTCACATACTAGTCGCATACGCCGTTTTTATCCCATCGTTCGCTCACGACTTTCCTTTTACGCGAAAAGATACTGCTGTATATACTTTCAGAGAATCAATATAATAACCGCGATACATTCCAAATATTGACAGGTTTGCCGCGACGTATAACGATAAATCGCATCGCGGTACAAGGAAACTCGAGAAAAACTGAGAAAAACCGAGTAGATCGGGGATTTCTCAAGAAAATTGCACTCGACAATGGCGGCGTACAGAGCAGAGAAGAGAAGGATGATATTTGGGAAAAAGGTCAGCAATTTACTGGCATCCATCGTCGCCGAGGGTTGCATCAGCAAGGAATCCTACTGCACGGTTTCTTGATCATAGGGTCGTTCCTTCCACGTATCGCAGCTCTGCGGAATTCTAGTCCCCGGTGACTCCTTCACCTCCGCTTGCCCTGATGTCCATTCTTCTTCTTCCTGATTCTAACTCCCATTTTGACAACGATGAAATTCATCGCCATCGTTCGCCAGGAAGTATCAAGAAACTCTTTCTCTCTTTTTCTCCCCCTCTTGCCAAGAACGCTCTTTAATCTCGTTCCTGCCAAACGCGTCTCCATTTCCGTGGAATGAATGAAGATTCTCAGACGAGAAGTAAAAGAAGGACAAGACGACAAAGTAATTCCTAGTGGCTCGCGATTCGATTTATCGAACAGTTATGATGAGCAAGAAAAATCCAACGGCGATAGAATGATCGACAACGATGTTTTATAGATGAGAGAAGAACGTCGTAATGTTGATCTCGACGTCCGGGTTCGATGTGCTCCGATTATTATTTCACACATTACAAAGCCAAATCACAATTCATTTCTTATCCATCTGCGATATCTCGTTATTAACTTATTAAATGAACAATCATTACCTAAATAAATTCTCGTAATTAAAAGACAGTTTTCTGAACTATTTCTTTGAATTTTGGATCTATAAAACTATTAATCAAAATTCGCAAAAGTAGAAAAATAATTACAATAAATTTAAATTGAGTGCTTAAAAAATAAACATATTTTTCCATAAAAGCAAAAAAAAAGACCAAGAAGATACTAAAAAGGTAGAGTGAAAAAGTAATATTAGAAAGTTTCAAAACTCACAACAGTTACGCCTTTAATAACATTATAGTCAACGAGCTACGTGCGAGTAAACTTTAAAGTCTCTTGCGAAACTGTTAATTCTCGAAAGGGTTATGCTTATAATTACGCCTTGCCGACATTATCCAAGGCATTCGCTCTTTCTACCCTTTCTGGAGAAGTCGCTGAGCCTTAACGAGGGATAATGTCAGCCGACGCTGGGCAGGCAGCTTCTGAACATTGGCAATTATACGGAGTCTATGCAAACCCATCATTTACCTGTACGCCATATTAACCCTTTCAAGACGATCATTTTCATGGTTTAATTATATAAATAGCGGTTTGTCTCCTTGAGCGATGGCTCTATAATTAATTACGATAAATTTTCACTGAGATTAATTTGCGCATATAATGAGATATTACAAATGTCACTGTATCGCGTACAAATCGCGAATATATAATTAATTTAATAATTTATAACTAATTAGCTGAAAATTGATAGCATGTATTATGATTACTTTATAATCAATTATTGATTAAATAAAATGATTAAAATGTGGCGTAATTTCCAAGAAGTGCTAAATATTTAGAGCACATTTTTTTTAAATTCTTTATATAACATCTTTAAAATCGCTCGTTCGATTAGTACCATATTATACCGACAAGAGCTGAATAGAACGATAAATATGTACGAATCATAAAATGGATAAGGTATAAACTCGCGGTCGATGACCTACTTTAATAATCTCGCCACATTGTTTGTGGAACACGCAAAGTCGTAATTCGATCTTTCACCGTTCGAACAAGTAAGAAGTCTAAGATAATTATTAGATTTTCAAAGGCACCCTAGTGCCTTTATATATTAGTCCAGTCAAGTCGCGATAATTAATTTATGTCGGAGAAATAAATCTATGTCATGTTTCAAATATAATCTTTTAAGATTATATTTCACATAACTTGTAAAACTTATGAAAAATCTCTTTTATAATTTATCTTTAGATTTAATGAAAATTTTACATTTTTAAGTACATCCATATTTTTATAAGTAACAATTATAAAATAAATATTATTGATGTTTCTCGTCCAGGTTTTCAAAAACGCTTAGTCATTCGGGAAAGATTAAGAAACCTGAGGAAAGCGAAATGAATTGTCCGAAAAAAATTTGGCAACGACTATCGTATATTCTCTGAGCTTGGCAATTAATCAAGCTCGTAAGTCAAACAGCCTAATGAACTGTGTACGTGCGTGATTAAACTGCCAGACTGCCACTCCACTCTTCATTTGAATATTCGACCAAAAAACAAGATATTTCAGCTTTTTGCATGATTCCATTAATGCAGCCTAAACCATAGCAAGAAAAACTGTGCCGTATACAAATATTCTTATAAATTATAAGCAAGAAAATACATTTATATCTGTCATCAAATAATTTAACACTCAACCATATGAAATTATTTCAAATATTTTAAAATAATCCTTTTCGTTTTATACTAGAACAATGTATCTATTTAAAAGCGATTCTCTTTTTTTCAATATTTTCCAAAATTATTTACAAACATATAAATTTGTTTTATTTAAGAAATATAAAGTTATTAATATATTTACTGCATTAAAAATTGTAATATTTCTCCTAATATATAATCGAAAAAGTATGTTGTGATAAATATATAAAATTTTCGTGTTGCCTCTACTCAAATATTGCTCGACACATTCAGATATATTTGAATCAATTAATTGTCCACAGTATTGATCACGAGTACTCGTAAAACCCTGTTGTAACGGATGATTGACCTGTCACTTCAAACTGATGCAAACGAGTCGATCGATCCTTTCACCTACAAAGCTGATATCTATAAGCTTATCCTCTGAGAGGATTCGTCAAGAAGCATCTCGATCATATCGTACATACGATCGATAAGCTATTGCGTATGCATGTACGCATATATATCCATTCTAATAGATGTAGGTTGGCGGTTATTAATTTCGATCGAAACTCACCGCTTATTTGGAAGTATATACGTGCGAAGAAAAACGCAATAGCAAAATTTAGAGATAACAGATCTTTTTCACTCTCTAAAATTGAATCAGTGTATTATTCCTGAAAAACAATAAACATTCGTTGATGATTACATCTGTGATAAGTATGGCATTGAAATCACTGATTCATTTTTAAAGAACATGTTCGTCGACAAGTAAAACTAGATCCGTGCTTCGAGAAATTTTTTCATTTTGACAGTAACAGCGTTCATGTTATAATGTGTGAAAGTATTTATTATTTGAAATGCAAAAATTTTAATTTATGTTAAACAATCGCGTTAGAATATTTCCTGACTGTAATAGCCTTACATTAGTTACAGGTATGCATTATAAATACTCGCAGTTTTATAAAAAAAAAAATTTTTTGAACGAATCCCTGGAATCTTCTCTAAAAGCAATCCTCTACTAGGAGTAACTTCATATAAGAATTCGAGAAATGTTTGAAGACTCACCCGACAAGAAGATGACCACCTGGGTCAGAGATCCCTGAAACAAAGAAAACGAAATTAGAGAAGTTTTTGAAGCGCACACTGCTCGCTATATTACTCTTAATTCTTAAACGTGCAAGTTTCCTTGCCACTGATTTAAAACAAGTTACATGGCAAGTTTTACAACGTGAAGGAAGCGTCAAAAAAGCGTGAAAAAAGAAATTCCGCGTGAGAGATAAATTATCTTTGACTATCCCCGAGGATATAATTGGTAGTGCTTATTTCCAAAGCACTTTAAATAAAAAAAAAAAAAATAGAGATTAAGCGGTACAAATCTTTGAAAAGCTTATAATAAAATTATCAAAACGTAATTTATACTTTCTTAAAAATACGGACTGGAAATAGTTTATAATGATAAGCTCTTCGATTATGTATACAATTTGTCTCATACTTTGTTTTATAATTAGATATTAGAAAAATCAACAATTCATATTTTCTATTTACTTAATGAGCTAAAAGATTCAAAAGAGTGAAGTTTTCAGCTAATAAGACTATTTAATAAAACATATCTTCCAAATAATCCATTAAAATGTTATTGAATACTGAAATAAAATTGAACAAACAGTTATATTATGTAGTTATATTATGTAAATCTACTGCGTTTACGTCAAAATATATAAATTAAATAAATTAAAATAAAATAAATCAAATTAAAATTAATGAAAATAAGATAAATTTAATAAAAATTTTAATTTAAATTA
>NW_017259370.1:72938-78961 GCF_001594045.1 Atta colombica
GATCATTCGTTTGTAAATCATGCCGCGCATACTACTGTTATTAGTATTATTATTCCGAATGCTTTGACAACATTCGTATTAATTAAATTTATTTGGTGTTGTAGTTGATGTCACTGCTATAGTCGGCGATAGAAAGGCTGCGCCGATTCAACAAGGTATCCTCCTATTTGTAACTATGGAAATGTTTCGTTAACTTCGTGTCCCACGTGAATTCTCCGCGAACTTTCCTCGACTTTGATGTACAAGCACTGACATTATATTCCGTTGCCCAATCCGATTCATAATTAATCCCTAACGAATTAAGTGAATTAGGAACATCAGATTTCTCTCCCACGAAGACATTCATAACTTACTTCTCGCGAGTATTAACTGAATTTATTCCCGTATTATATAAACGCGTTGCTTAAAATCATATGGATTGCCTGAATTTATTCGTATTACCTGATGAATTTACTCATATTATCTTGAAAAGTGACTTCAACATTTGCGCTTCGCTTGAACACGTTACCGAGAACTGTAAAACCAGAGAAATAACGATATTCCGCGAAAACGTTGACAAAGACCTACACTTTTCTCAAGCAGTTTTTAAACAGCTAAGTCCAAACGCCATTTTCTAACTTTTCAACGGAATTCTTTTTTAACAATCTCATGAAAAAATCTCGTTTCGTTTGAGTTTCCTATTTTTAAAAAAACTTACTACAAAATTCCACAAACAAATCCTAAGAAGTTTTACAATTTTTTTTAGTACAAAGTTTATTTTAATTATAACAGCGTTATTGCAACAAAAAGTTTAATCCCCTAAATTAAATACTGTTAAAAATAAACATGTCTCAATATAATTAAATTAAAGTTCAATACAATCTTAGATAGTATATCTATTAATCACACAGCCATATGTCAAAGTTAAGAGATTCGAATAAAAGGTAAACATACGTTTTGTTTGTAATATCAGCACAAATCAATTCTACAAAATTTTATTTGACCTGATGACAAAAACATACTTTGCTTGAGAGCTTTTTCTGCTTTTTCACAAATCACCGGAAGGTTGGCAAAGACACCGCTTTACATTCACGAGAAGGTTTTGCCAGTTTTATTGCGATAAGATGCAAATGTCGGTGGCTATCCATAAGTCATCCCATACGCATTAGGAAATCGAAGTGCGGCGAAACTAATGGCGCCATTCGATGACGCAATCCCGGTCATTAGTGTATGCACCGTGCGATGCATCGTTACGAGCGGTACGACAGTCGATGTAGTAAAAGCCGACACATTAAGACCGGCGAAAAGCGCAAGCTCGTCAACACGTGCAGTTACTACATGCTCCGCGTCGCATCATAAATATCCGACCGGCCACGTGGTCGTTGGTAGCTGAGTTCTCTCGCGAGGACGAGTCTCTTCTCGCCATTTCGTAGATAACGATCAGAAATTAACAGCGACGAGAATGCAATGTCATGAAATTCACGAATGGGATTCCTTTCGCACATTTTCAGAGCGTTTCTAAACTCTGATCATGTAAATCTTCAAGAGACTTCACTCGATTATTTTACGACTTATCGCGCTTTTCAAAATTATTTTCGTTTTATTTTTCATATTATATATTTTTACTCAAATCTCAAATAAATAAATTCTTTTTACAAAAGTTCGCTATGAAATAAATCGATTTGGATGCATTTAAATTAAAAAAAAATTTAAACTAAAAAAACCGCGTTAAAATTTGCAATGAGTTGTAGTTAATCGTCATATGCATATTTATCACAATATCATTTTAGTTAAAAGAAAAAATTTATTAATAAATATGTATACATAATTCTAAGTAAAATTTGTATGTAAACCATATGTAGAATATTATCTGAAATAAAATGTAAAATTTCAAAGATAAAAATTTGAAATTTATTAGTAAATAATGCATAATTCTAACTAGATAATATTAAGAATTTAATTAACATTTAAAAAAAGATTTTATTAGTATTTCCTCAAAGTTATCACACTAACGAGATAAACGTGAACTCTTACCAAGCATAACATCAAGCTGATTATTTCGAAATCATAGTCGTTATAACACACTAATTACCATTCAATCACTCTTTGAACTTTCTGTTAGAAATTGAAAGGAAAACGAGGTACGCTAATATCTTTCACTTAATTAAAAGTAAAATATTTCTATTAGACAATGTTTCTGCATTACAGTATCGCCGTTTCTTCTAGAATAATCTTTCTTTTATTATTAGAAACAAATAAGATATCTCGATAAATTTTTATCCACATTCTTAAAAATTTTAGATTTGGAGATCTTAAATAGGATGCGGCAGTAAATCGAGTCGAGTACCTATAAGCAAAATATAAGAACTAGAATAAGATCGTATAAATTTTATTGATAGATATTGACAGAGCTCGGAATTTTATAAAATCTTTCTTTAGATGTTTGGTTTTGCGGATCCCATCTATATATAATACAATCACATTTTCCATTGACAAATCTCATATTTCTCAACTGCGATAGCATTTCGACTATATATATGTTCAGAGCACTGTATGTCTAGTCTTTCTTTTTTCAAGTCTTTCATTTTCAAAGAAAATGATAGATTGTATTCTTCAGAGTATCGAATAATCTTTCTTAAAAATTTCCTAAGAATTGCAATTTAATAAAAATATTTCCAGTCGTAAATATAGCATAAATTCTACATTTGACAAACCTCACTGTGCGCGATTTTTTATATAATACTTTCACATAATTCTCATAGAAACATTCTCTCTATAACTCACCTAACTTTTTCTATCGAGAAAATTTTGCGGTTAGTTGCATTTTCACAAATATTGAGTTCTTTTATCGAAAATTTTCTCGAACTCTTTAACTAACCTTCTTCTGATGACTAAGACATTTCAGTACTTCGAAAATCGTGTAAAAGTCGCACTGAGATAGAAAACAAAATACTTTTCCTTCACCTGTACGAAAACAGGATGATATTCTTTTCACTGAGGAAACATCGGAACATGGAACTTCTCGCATTATCGACACGCGGTGTCGTAGCCAATAGTCTCTTTCACCCGTTTCGCGATTCGCTTTTCCAAGGAAAATAGGATGCGTCCTAAGATATAAAAGAAAAGAAAAACTTCCTCATCCTAATCTGAATTTGACACTCGCCAATTTAACTTCGTTCGATTGGTGGATTACCAGTCCGCGTCTGCAACATGGGGACGGAACGACTCTTGAAATCTTTAACCAGCATGTCATTTTTCCCAAGAGTCCTTTTCCAGCAGCAGGTGCGGCTTTTATTTTCCCTCGTGTCTACAGTTAGTCAAGAAGCTTTAGATATACAGTATTGTTACCATTAACTTTGGATATATTAGCGCAATGTACTCTGAGAGAAAAGTTTTTGATACTGTATTCTAATATTTTGTACTGTATTCTAATAATGTATATTCTAATAATAATTATACGTATATAAATATAATTATTATTACTAACACTATAGCATTACTAAAATTACTAAAAAAAATAATCATAATTATTTTATTATGCAATCACAAATATCATTAATTTTTCTCTCAGCATATATACATTTAAATAAGATCGAGAAATTGTGTAATAATAACAAAGAGAAAATTTGAAATAAATAACCATTAAAACAACTTAATTAGCTCGCTATTAATCTGACATTATATTTTAATATTATCTTACGTTTATTAATATAAATAATAAATTCGATCAAAAATATTTTTCGATCAAAAATGAATTCTAGTTGAATTTTCTATAACTTTGCCACTATAATAATAAGTTTATTGGTTTGCAGTGATATCTCAACAAATTGTAATTGCAAAGAATTTTTCGTAGGATATTGAATGCTTCGAAAATATCTTTGAGAAATCTCTTTAACTTTCTACATCAATAACCGAGTGATAAATGTAATTTATCTCATGTGTTCCAAGAATGTTAAATCGATCGTAAGCAATATCAAGAATGTTACTCGATCGTATGCCTGATACGTGCTTGATTACAGATCGAAATTCTAAGTCGACCATGAGGTAGAGATAAGATAAACCGACGACATCGGCTGATGTTGGTATGGTTACTTAATTATATCGATCACATCGATAAGTAGCTCGTAGCATTGATAAATACGCGATATAGACATCGCATTTTTTTTATTGCAAATTGATGATCTCCCTCGATCAGAAAAAAAGAAATTTGAAATAGAAATTTGAGAGATTTTGACTTTACCAAGCTTTTGTTGGTTATTCCATTGTTTGATGATATAGTTAATGTGCAGAACGATAGGCATTAATGGTATTATCAGGATAGCTTCGGGGCGTCTCGAAAGTCACGCACTTGAGATAATGGAAGCCAAGCTCTACAGAAGATTATAAACATATTTCAAAGCAAAAGTATCGATATTTCAGTGCACTGGATATTAATTAAGCGTCAGTAATACTTCAATAACCCCAAGTCGTGGTTATTTAATGATTTTAATATTCAAGAATTTTTTGAATGCATTTTTATTTGACAATCAAGATTTTTAAAGCTAAAAGACGCTGAAAAAATTAAGTTCATATTAAAAAGGCGCATTTTTTATCACGATTTGCATAACACGTATCCTATATGTCATTTAACATTTGCGGTAATACTCTCTGAGTTTGAGATTTTTTTATAGAGATGTATTTTCCGACGTTTCACCTTGTACATCGTATCAATCTTGTTTGATATCGAACTTGGCTTTATCCACCGAGTATGAAGACCGGATGCGTCTCGCTCCACGACAACAGTGAGCGATCTATCAACGTCTCGCCATCCCGCCAGGGAGTCTCGACGAATTTTCGTCGCTCGAGCTTGCCTGGCTGAACTTCAATAATGTGCAAAAGCTCGTAGAGCTACTCAACTTTGCCCTCAAACATACGAATCTGTGCAGTTCTCCGAGAGGAAATTCATATTCTCTTTTTTATCTTTCGTATTTTATTTTTACATCTAATTTCGTCTTCTCCGACTTGATCTAGTTAAAGACGTCTCTGGAAATTTCGAAAGTGGCGAAGCGGAGGATGGAAGAGAACCGTAAACGAAAGGGGGACGATTTAGGCTGGTATAAGAGTCGAGAGGGCGAGGAGGAGTCAAAAGGGGGAGAAATCGGGACGACGGCGGCGCCAGAGGTATTTATACCGTGACGACCTTTGACGGCCGCGCCGACGTCTACGTTGACGTCGACGACGACAACGACGACGGCTACGGCGATGAAGACGACGACAACGAAGACAACGACGTTCAATGAAGAGCCATCCGTCCAAGCTAACGTAGAAGAAGCAGGGTAGAGAGCGGGAACTCGACGCTCTAAATGTCATCATAACATCGGCGCCACAGAGCAAACAATTCTTTGCTTTTTGAAAATCGAATGTTAAAGAAATTATGCTAATTTAATTCTCGGAAAAACAATATTTCTTCGATATCATCTTCAATACGATTTCATTCATTTATATAAAAAAAAATTTATTATTTAATACTATATTATTTAATACTATAAGAATGCAAAATTAAATAAAGCTAAAAAAAACATTTTATATAAATAAATAAAAGAAAAAATTATTTTACAATGATTTTTGTGAGAGACTTAATAAAAAATTAATCGGTTTCAATAATATGTGATGAAAGACAAATCAAAATAAGAAATTGATGAAAATAAACTCAGTAGAAATCAATAGAAACAATTTCAATAGAAATAAAATTGTATTACACATTAATATTTTGTCTGCAATTTGTCTCATCCGAAAAAAACTAGCAATGTATTCTCATAATTAGTGTGAAGAATACATTATTCAGAGAATGTGATAAAACTTTCGCAATTTCCAACTGTGCTTTCTTAGCATTTACCTCAACATTGTAATCTTCACTTCATTATGTCTTTATCTCCTGAGAACCCGTTTAAAACATTATTTACGTCATAAATTATCATCTTTAAATTGTCACTACTTTGAGTGGTTCAGAACTGACGTCAAACAAAACGATTACTGCGAATAATATATTTATAATATATATATAT
>NW_017259370.1:79061-88049 GCF_001594045.1 Atta colombica
TGCTGTTTTCTTCCATTATACCATTTCATGTTAATCGTTTATTTCATTTTAATCGTTTCACATTTACCCGAATTGTATCTTTAAATCAATTTAATATGATTATACATAAAGCTATTCAACAAGGACGCGAGATGTGTTTATTTTGCGATAAACTGATATTGAAAATTTATCGATGTCAAATTAATGAAACTAAAACTTGATTATGACTAATTACGATAGAATGTGTGTAATTAATCTTAATTAGCAACTGTCGACATCCTGTAAAATCCCCATTTTCTACTAAACTTTCTTTCTAAATCTCATGGATAAGCTAGATGAAAGTGAGAGAAAGACAACCGATTGCTAAAAGGAAGGTGAGATTGCGTGCTTCGCCGGTGAAAGCTTCGATGCTTAATTGAAATTGCCGAGTAAGGAGGGTTCGTCACTTCTACTTTCGTGACTCTGCCACCATCTAAAGGCGCGACTTCCGGTGGTGACTACACTCTTGGGACTAACGACATCAACATGCTTGACATCTCTCTTCAGCTCAGTGTAAATGAAGGATACAAAAAAATCATTACTATAAATAATTTTTTATGATAATAAGTCGAAAAATGGATCGATAAATGAATATAATACAAACAAAAGAGAACGATCTTATATCCATCCTATATTCGATCTCGAAGGCGAATCTTAGTATCATTATTAAATTGATAATCAATGTAATTTACGATATTATTTCCAGTTTAAATTTATGATTGCTCAATTCTGATAAACTTATTGTCTCAAATCTAATAAACCGAATCGGTACGCAATTTATATAACTAAAAAATGTATTTCAAAATTTACATATAAATATTATTAAGCACCAAAATTCGCTTCAATTCGAATATACGATTCTTTCTCTTATTTGTATCAATCTTTTATGGCTATTTTATTTTCTGAAGAATATTACTGTCTTCGATTTTTCAATAAATACGATTTACGCGTCGCAAAATTTTCTTTTCAAGCAATTTCGAGCGAACTTTCTTTGTTAATAATATATGTACTAAAGATTTAATTTCTTATGTACTAAAGATTATATTTATACAATTTATTATAATTTAACGTCTCAAAAACAATTTATGACAATGTTTCAATTTTTATTGAAAAAAAATTTATTTTAAGTTAGTCAAAGAAGATATCAAAAAGATCTTATTTTCAAGACAGCCATATAATATATATATATTGACAGCTTCCCGCTGTGCGATCGAAAAACTTGACTCCCACGTGATTGACTTGTAACTTATGGGATTCTGCAAGTTCCGTCGCAGCGAGCGATATAAGCGCAAAACTGCGAAAGTTATTGACGCTTTATGAAAACACCGACTGTATCGCGCGATGGAGAGAAGTTTACGATGACTAACTTTCCTAACATGGTGTAACAGGTGCTTCAGACTGACGTCGAAAAAACATATTCACCGTTTGGTCGATTCACCGACCCGCTTAACTTTAATCCGACTCACCAACTTCAAGCTGATCGAATAAATAAAAAATTTAAATTCGTATATATTAATGCTGTCAAAAAACTGCGAAACTTTACTTTCTTGCTTGGTCATTGATCTTTACAATTATAATATCATTTGTCAACAATATATTAAAATGCTTTAAAACGTTGTTAAAAAAGATTAAAGTTTTAAATAAAAAGATAAAATCTACAGTAATATATGTATACTGAACTTAATAAATTTTACTCATGTTAATTAAATCCTAAAAATCCTTTGATGTGACTTCTCAATATTTTATAGTTTCAAATGTTATACTTGATAATATCTCTATTCGTAAGTAAATATTAAATTTTTATGTGTTAAGTAAATATTATAATTTTTAATATTTTAAAATCTTGATTTTTTTTTATTTTATTAATTTTTCAAATGTATATGACAATGTACTTAATTTTTAAATTACTATTTAGTCTTATTTTTTAAAGCTATAAGTTGATTTGAAGAGAAACAAAGCACAAAATATAAATAATCCTACGCAGAGTGTCATCTTTTCAAACGTTTTCATATGTATTAGTGTATAAAGAAATCGTTTAAACATTTTATCGTTTTTTCAACACTCGTTATTTAGCTCGGAGGATAATCAAATAATTCGTCCGAGCTATTCTCGGTATATGTATATACCGATATCATTTCTCGTCGGTATTATACTGCCTGCTCTTGTCGGCTAACCCGCACATATCGTTCCTTTCGGTCCGAGCTCATAAATTTTGAAACATTTTCCAATTCACGACTACCGCTATGCTGGAGTTCGACAAATGGTATTATATCCCACCGACTTGAAACGAAAGCGTCTATCTACACGATGAGAACCTGGCGAAAATGATTATGATCGACTGTCCAATATCTTGAGATACATATATTCAGAGAACATCGAGATCATCTATAAAGAAAATTTATCTACTAAACCTCACAAATGTGTATGTATATGTGTGTAGATGTGCGCGCGCAAAGAAATATACGATTCAGAGCATATATGTTTCAAAATAACATCTTTTAAAAGAAGAACGCTTCCTCTTTTCTTTCGCTTTTTGTCCTTTTTTAAATGTCCTTTTAAAATGAATCACAATATTCTATAAAATACATAAACGTAATAGGTAAAAACTATATTTTCCTTGATCTTAACATCGATCTGTTCAAAAGAAGTGAATCTTATCAGCATCTCTCTTCAACTTCAGAAAAAGAAAGAACACTCTAAGCTACCTCACACTTTCTAAATTAATAGTGACAACTTTATAGAAATATGCAATTTATTCTTATCTAAGTTGATAATAAAATTCATACAAAATTTTTCAAACAACAAAAGACTAACATAGTGCGGACTCTTTCAAATTCAATTTATCATACAGAATAAATATAGATTATCAAGAATATTTGGAGCCGTTACTATTATTTGTTAATTTTGCCACTTATGCTTTTCACACCGTTTTTCACTCCATCCTCGCTCGCACCGTCAAATCGCAAAGTATTTCTTATGATGCGTTTCGGTCGTGTGAACACGTATAGAAGCGTCCCCGTCCAGAAGGAGATCTTTTCCTGAGAAAACCATATCATCCCCAGGGACGTCGACGTTCTCAGATTTCAAAAGAGCTTTCTTCGAGGCTCTCAGCGCAAATCGGAGGGGAATAACGTTTTATAAGAAATAAATGTTCTCTGTCTCATCGTAGCAATTCCGTTCTTTCCCTCTTACTATGCGATTGGTGACGTGACGTACGTCGTTGCGGAGTATACATCTAAGAAGTTGCGCTTCCGCCGACGAATCACGCGTCTCCCATCCGCCGAAGAAATTATTTTTGGACACGTTGAATCGATGCCGACATATTTCGCGGTCCGCCGAAAATCCTGATGCCGCTTTCGAAGAAGACGAGTGTGTTTTGAGATGTGTCCGATAACGTCAGCGCGCCTCCCCCGTCTTCTATAATTGTTCGATGATTCCATCAAATTTGAAATCTCGTTGACGCGCAAATATAAATCTATTATTCGTAGAATGGAGACTATGTATCCTAATTTCTCTCTTTCACTTTATTATAAAAATTATTAAATAGTCATGAAACGCCGAAAGAAAAAATTAAATAATTGTTTGTATAAATTATTTATTTTTTTGTTATGTATATTTTGTCCTAATAATAATCTACTTAAAATTTAAGTATTAAAAAAAATTTCTTTGATATTTATTATATTTATCACAATTAGATACTAAAATTTTTGACAATGTTTATTTTCAAAAATTATAATTCACAATATTGTTACTAAGACTAAACTTAATAATACTATTATTATTATATTAAAGAGATCACAAAATACATTTAAAAATACATTTAAAAAAAAATTAATTAAGATATAACGCATTACTAAAATCTTAAGCAGACTAATAATTTTTTTATTATTTTATTATAAGTATTAAATCTAAAGACCTAAATCTAAAAATTCTTGCACAGTTAAAGGAAATCTTGAGAATTTGAGATTAATACCAACTGCAGCAAATCACAACAAGTTCGTATTACAATAGGTAACGCTTTTAGTTCAACTTATCAAGCTGTATGTTGACCGGATGATTTATCTACCGCAACTGAATCTCTCGTACGAGTACTTATCTCATTCCGCGTCGTTCGCCATCTCTTTCAGAATAACATTCGGTCGGAGATAGCAAGGGCAAACGAAGGTAGGAAACGTGGCAGGAAGAGAAGGCGACGCGAGTGGCGGAGATGGGGGTGGAGAATGAAGTGCTGCGGCACATTGTTCCCTCATGGAATCCGGAGGTTCGCGCAATTATTTTCGAGCGGCTATCCGACGAACGGAAATCCACTCCGTCGTCGTGAAACAAAGTCCCCCTCTTTCTCCAGAGGGTTTCGAGGGTTGGTAAGAGGATGGAGAAGGGACACTGAGGGAGGACACACGCGAGAGAGGACCCTCTCGAAGCACGCAGTTTCCGGCGTTATCGATCCCATCCTCCGCTCACCCGACCTCTGTCCTCTGCACGCACGTCAGCAGGCAGGACAGCCTCCGTTTCTACCCTCTGGGAAACGAAGAGATAGGGTTTCTACTCGCGAAACCTTAAGCCACCGTTATTACGACTTTCTCTTAACGCCGCAATTTTCGGTCCTTTTGCCGCTGCATTAAGCAATTGGATACTCTCCTTCATTCTTCTTGTGAAGCTGTTTCATTTTTTTAAGTTGTTTTTCTTTTTAGAAACTAATATAATACTATTAATTATTTTCAGAGATTTATTTCACAGATTTTTCGATCGGTGATAATATTTCTTAGAAATGTAAGCTTTATTTTAATTTCATAATTAATATGATACAAAATTTTGAAAAGAATCAAAACTAAAATTAAATTATCCCTTAAAGGTAACTTGAAATAAACTAAATAACAATAAGATATAAAATGTCGACATTCCATTCGTATAATTTAAATTTAACTTGTTAAAATTTAATTTAATTTAATTTATTATTATATTATCATTTCAAGTTACAGATAATTGTCCTAAAAGTGCAATTTACCATTAAATTTAATTAATTATTTACTAATATAGAATATTTTTTATTTTCTGCTTGCATTTCTAAAACTCAGTTTCATTTCAGAGAAAATTGACTCCGAATTGACCAAAGAAAAATCCGTCCGATAAAAGAGACATTCTAATACTCGAAGCGATTGTCCTTTATCCTACCATTTACTTGAGGCAATGAAATATTGATGTTCCTATTCTGAGATACTCGTTCGGTGCTTTTCTATAATGAATTTAGAGTTGTCCCTTGAGCGAAAATCGATATCACAGCGATCCGATTCGAATTGTAATTCGAGATCCGATACCGATGCAGCAATCGGCTGCTAATCAAAGGATCAACGCTATTCGACTTCCCATTTGATCGGGTAAGCTATTGCGGATTCCGGCTGCGCAAATATGCACGGAAATCAAATATCGGTCGCCGTCGTCATCGTTTGCAATAAGTTGACTCTTTCGGCATTTATTTAAAAAACTCTCAGCTAGCCGACCGGAATCGATAAATCGGATAAATCGTTTCATGTTGACTGCGTGGATTATTATTCATCAACGTTTCTCATCTAGGATAATTCCCGAGCATCGCAAATTTTCAGATTCGATCTATTCAGATCAATCGATTAAAAAATTTTGTACCAAATTTCTACAATACAAATTCACAGATTTTTTTTTACAAAAAATTTCAACAATATTCATCACAGTCAGTATTTGTCTTATAATTTTCGTTTATATTATTTCTAAAAAATTCTTAAATATAAATCGTATATTATTATAGCTATCGTGTATATTAATGTTATTATATTTACTATAATATTATATATACATGTCATAAAATATTAATATAATATTATATTATTATCTTTTCAAAACAATTTTTTGTGCAGCAAAATTAATTTTTTTGTATTAATAAAAAATACGTTTTTTATTCACTTAAAATATAACTATACCGTTTATTTAAAAAAAAAACATCATTTTAATTTTATACAAACGAGTATCACGTTGATTATTCCTAAAATACTATAATTTCTAAAATACGATTTTTTCTTCTGCATGAAGAAAAATATTGTATAAAGAACAAAACTGAAGCATGCTCGCTTACAGTATATGGTAATAGGCATCAGAATAGATTCCTTTCAGACTCTTCTTGCATTTTCAGCTTGTCTGAAAGAACAAAAACAAAGCAACTTTGCAAAAACGACGACAACAAAGGGACACAACCATTCGTGGAGGATCGACGTGCGTCGACTGTTACTAGTTGAAAGAGAAAAAGAAAATGAGAGAGAGAGAGAGAGAGAGAGAGAGAGACAAATGCGAGGCAAAAAGATAAAGCGGCAAAAAGAAACAAGGAGATCCGAGAACAAGATAAGATAATACGTTAATAAAAACGAAAATGGAATGATATAGTAGCAATTTATGATAATAATAGGAAGAGATCATAAAAAGACTAGAAAACAGTGCTATTTTACCGATTCTCTCTCTGTTGTACATAGCATGACTTCGTGTTAGACATTCTTTCTCTTTTTCTATTTTGATCTAAGAATACTATGATATCCAACATCTTTGCAACTCTCTCCTCTGAAACGCTGTGTATGTACATTCATCCGACGAAACATATACACGCCTGCATCGGAAGTTTACACGAGCTACGTAGGTATGTTGTAACGAATATGACATCGCAGACAGCGTGTATAGTAGTGGTATTACGTATACGAGTTGCGACGACACGGCATCAGGGACATCGAGCTACTTATGGGGTCGAATCGCTACTGGAATTTCAAAGAGCGACTAGAGAGAAGAATGAAACAGTGAGATGGAGTCCGAAAATGACGGATGTCGCCTAGACGATTACGAGAGCTCTTTCATCATGAAAAACTGGAAAGGAATAAAAAAAAGTAAATTTCAACTTTATTTCTATTAATTTATATTTTTTTTTTGCGTTGTACGAAATTTATCCTGCAAACAAAAAATTAAAGAAAAATAAATATCCCCTCTCTCTCTCTCTCTCTCTCTCTCTCTCTCTATACAATTTTTTCTGCATTCAAAAGATTAAATTCTTAATTTGTCAGAAATTTAAAATTCTTTTTCAGAAAATAAATAAAATTGTTAAATAATAAATTTTTTTCAAAATAATAATATTTTATAATATATATTTTTTTCTTATGTTTACTACTTTTCAAAAAATTTCGATAATGAGTGTCTCCTTTTTAAATTATTAAATCGATGTTATGTGTAATGAAAAAATGCAACATTACGATATCATTTCTCTCTCTTCAAGTATATCAAAAGCAATTTAAATGGATACTTTAGACGCAGAAATCTTTTTGTGTCTGAAAAAAACGCGAGAGAGATTCTTTGCTCATCTCGACAGATGAAATGACAGGTTTACGCTCGTTTTAGAATTCTTTTTATCTTCGGTTTACGAAGCGAGCTTGTCGAATAGCCAATCACGAGAATCCTGGGAAAGAAGTGAGATAACTGGCGCAATCGACGAATTTTCCTCTCCAGCTGAGAATATCGTTTCACATGCACGCACAAAAAATTGTCGTCTTTGTTACACAATTTTTTTTACACACAAATTTGTGTGTAAAAAAAATGTTAATAATATTATATACCTATTTTTTTAGATACAATGGCTTCAACTTATTATTAATGTTACTTTTATATATTACTACTTTTATATATTAATACAATTTTATATACTAACTAAATAAAAGCTTTTAAGTCTCTTCATTATTTCCGTAAAAATTTTAGAAATTAAAAAATAACTGATATACCATTTAAAAAAAATTTAAGATCCTTCGGGCTTCTGAGATTCTCTCTCTCTCTGAGAGAAATTTCTCTGATATAATATTTTGTTCGTAAAAATGATTAAAATCAAACTCGTTAATTTTATTTTTGTAACAAAATCTTTTGAAGGGATTAAATTAATTTTCTGTCCATTTCTAATTAATATAATTAATATAAATTAACTTTAATCTCAGTTTAATTTGCTCTTTATCTTTTTCTAATTCTTAGAATTAGAAAAAGATAAAAATAAGTTAAGCCGAGATTAAAGTTAAAAATAGAGATCTATTTGCGCTAGTCAATTTCATTCTCACTTTATCTTGTAAAATATACCGAGCCAGATAAATAGAGTTCTAAGCCGTAAATATAAATAAAATCGCGATAATCTTGTCGTTACTGCTGGCGAATATTTCGACGAAGATTATTCTTCTTAGCATCCGAGTCGACGAAGCGACTTGGTATGCTAATACCGACGAGACGCGGATAAAAATGCGGCTGGCAATCAGCGTTTATATGAAAAACACTCCTCCGCGATACCCCTCCGACACACCCTGACAAACCGTCTCCGACCAATGTCGTCACTTTGCGATGCCGCATTATTACTCGAGTTTTGCCTTCGCAAGCCAACAAGTCGCTCTCTTGTCTTCTTAGCTTTCTTTCATCGTCGACTCGAGAGCAGAAAATAACTGAAATTTTGGACGGATAATGCGACACGCATTATCCGCAACACCCTCTTTCGCCATTCTTCGTCTCGCGACTTCTCTGCGGATTTTCTAGAATTCTTTATTCGTATGCGAGTGTCAGCTTTCTCAAAATGAGCGAGATAAGAGAAGTAATGGCTTATGCTAGCTATCTGATGTAATTGTAAACCGGCAATTTTATTTTATATCTTGTTAGTTGAATGTTATTTGAACATATCTAATTTAATAACAAAGCTTCGAAAATTGCTTTTATATTAAATTTCAATAATACAATAATTCCAAAATCTTCGATATTAAATGTAACATTAAACAGATATTTGCATGATATATTGTAAAATATATTAAATATCAGTAAAAATTTTTAAAAACGTAAATTGTAAAACTCTATTGTTTCTTGGCAAAAAATTAGTAATAATAAATGTTCAAAAAATAGATTTAAAATTTTATAAAAAATAACGCTCTATTTATATATATATATATA
>NW_017259370.1:88149-93967 GCF_001594045.1 Atta colombica
TATATGCTATAATATATACAACAAAACGGCATTGCCGAGATGTTAAATTAAAAGCGTCGAAAGAAGATCAATGACAATGATGCACAATTTCGGCGTTACGACGTTAGCGTTGTTTCACACAAGACACAATGCAACCGGCTGCAGTAAGACTCTTATGAAAAATTGATCTCCGGTACTGAAAAGAGCGTAACACTGTGTTTCCAGCGTGATAAGTGGGCCTGAATAAAATATGATTAACGATGAACTGTTACTCTTGTGCCAAGTTACTGCAGCTACTGTGTCGAGAGAGAGGCATGTATTGCGTATGCTTTTCGTCTCTCGCTTTAACATTGTCGTATGAAACAATTTCGGACGGTAAATCATGCCAAGAATTTCATGGAATTCTTACGTCTGTGATTGCACGCTAACAAAATATATTTTAATGACAAATTATTTGAACTCTGAGATAATCTCTTCTGAATACATGTTTAATAAATAATTACCAATTATAATATATATCTTTTCTTTATTTTCGATGCATAATTATCCTGGCAGTTAAATTTAAATTACCTATTACCGATAAAATTTATATGAACTAATAAATGCGATTTTATATACAAGTTAATAAATTAAATTCCACATTAAATTTCCGATTAAAAAATTCGTTTTAAATTAATTCCTCGATTAATCCATTCTGAAAGAATTTATTGTCGAGATATAATATATCTCTGCGAATTACAGAACATTATAGAGAATTCCGATAAATGATCGCGAGTTAACACGATTAACTCGCCATATGAGCCAAGTCGAGAAATCTTAACTGGCAAATTGGATTCTATTGGATTCGCGATTTTCAGGCACCATTAGCGATGCTCGGCCCTGTGGGAAACTGCACTCGGCCTGTTCAATGGCATGGGGACTATTTGGGCTCCGTGGCCGCGAACGGGATCCAATCGAGTACAAGGCTAGAATAGCTAAACCGTAACCGCATCGTGAAAATTGCCGTGACGGCTGCGACAATCGTATACGGAATATAAATTAACAATATATCGACAATTTTATATTGATAAATATAATTATTTAATGTTCTTCGCAAAAATTCGCAATCGTTATCATTGTAAATTTCGCATTTCTCTACTTTAATATTAATGATAATCTTTTAACTAAGCATACTTTGTTTAGAATCGATAATATCTTCAATTAAAGATTGACAAGAGAAAATTTCCAAAGGGGGTTTGGGAAAATTTCAGCATTACAGAAGCCAAACTGATCAACTTTATGTGATTTTTTTAATTTTTAATAGCAAAGCACACATATAATAAGTTTATTGTCCCTAACTTTTTATTTAATATGTAGTTTTCCAAAAATCTAAAAATTTAACTAGATATTGATTTGAAAATAATTTTGTTAAAATTATCGAAATAATTATGTAATACTCAAACTGGTTGTTGCAATGTCAAAACTTTTTGCAGCATTATTCGTCATGCTTGAATTTTCTACATAATTATTTTAATAGTCCAACAGAAAGTAAAATTTTTCAGATTTGTATCTACCTAAATTTTTAAATATTTAAGCAAAATTATCATTTCTATGTAAAATCGACCAGTTTAGCTTTCGAGAAACTTCATTTGTCTCCAAATATATTATTTATATTTTGATTCTACCGACATGTCAACAACTCAATGTTATTCAATCTTGAGTATAGTACGAAGGTATCACAGGAATTCCTAAACGCGATTAAATCGGCTGGAGGCGGCGAAGCTTCAAAAAATTCTTACGTTTCCATTTGGACGGCGGCCAAGGACGGGTTGCTCAACTTCGATGCTCGCATCTACATTCTCGATCGTACTCTCCATCTCTCTTCGTACTGACGTACAATGTCACCAGAACAATAATTGCTATGCGCGATTACGCCAGTCGAAAACGATGTTCGCAAGTCGATGCACGTACATTTCAGCACGTATAAAAGTGCGCTACCCCGAGAGCACGAGCATCAATCGATCTTCGATCTTCGAACTCTTCGAGACTTTCCTGATCTTCAACAACCAACAAACATGAAATACTTCACCGTGAGTAAAACAATTGCATTTCTGTTTAATATTGAAACTGAACTAATAAATAATAACAGCTATGTAGTAAGAATATCAACAATTGTCGAAATTCTTAACCTTAGACTTTTGAACAATAACATTTTACGATATTATTCGCTCAATTCTAACAGAAAGAAATACCAAATCAAGGTTAACAAAGTTACTATAATCAAATATCATGTCCTCATTCGATAATAAGAACAAAATAAGAAATTTTTCTCTTATTTTACAGTATCCTCAGGAACTAATTTAAAAAAATTGGAACTTTAACCCTTCATTTGTAATCTGAGTTTTTTTTTAGCACAAGTGAAATTTTATTCTCAAATTTCTTTAAAATAGAAACAGGCAGAGTCCAATTCCCTCTCCTAAAATAGGAGAAAGTTAAAAAAACTTGTTGAAAAATTATTTAATAATGTAATATAGAGATATTAAAAAGTAACGCTAAATTTTTTAACATTTTTGAAAACCTAAAATAGTAAAAGAAAACATATTGCAGACGGAGAGTTAATAAGTCTCTTTTAATTTCGCGTATTTTTTTAAAGAGTATTAGAAGCTTTTTAATGTAATGACACGCCTTTACACTTCTCTTTGACGTGCACAGGCTATCGCCCTGTTCGCCCTGGTGGCCATTGCAGCCCTCACGGAAGCGAAACCCACCGGGGTGGAGTCCATCGAACCGGCGCGGGCTGAGTCCACCTTGCCGGAAGCAGCCAGGAACAAGCGAGGATTATTGCTGAGCGCGGCTTATACGGCACCGCTCACTTACAGTGCGGCATACACTGCGCCGGCCGTGGCGTACTCAGCATACAGCTACCCCTATGCGTACACGGCCTATTCGAGCTACCCCTATTACGCTGCCGCTTATAACGCACCCTATTACTTGGCCTAGATACGCGACCACATGAGCCCGAGAGAATACCAAACTACCGGCCTCTCTGATTTCCACGACGACCGCCAATTAGACCAGCTGCATGAGGAGAATACTCAAGACACAATCACGTAAGATAGTTCATCGACAAGTCTCTTAAGCAGAATATCCACTACATCAAATGAATTCTACTTTCACCAAGAAAAGTGTTTGGTTCATTCAAAGTGAAATGAGTGATGTTATACTATTTACTTGGATTCGATTCTATTTTACGAGATACGTACTTTATTCGAGTTACGCTGATTAATTTTTTGGAAAATTATTCGAGATTCATATAAGCACACGACAAGTTATGGATATGACATAAATAGTCATTCGTATTCAAGGTAGAGATTCTAAGAGGATCGCAAATGAACAGGAAGTAAACCATACTAAGAACCAGACCTTATTCGAATGAAGTATCTTCACTTGAGTTACCAGTAATACCTCTTGCATTTGTCTGGGAACTATGTCATTCTCTCTCTAAAGAAAATACTCGTGCTGTTTATATAATCTAGTTGAAGAACACTTATTACACTTATCACTTATATCCACACATATACGTCTCTTATTAAATACTCTACGTGTTTACATGAAAATAAATAAAACGGACCATCCACCATTTGGATTTGTACAAAGAGAACTATTCGTGCAACGTGATATATATTACTATTGCATTTCATTATGTAAAATGTGAAAAAAGATCATAAAGCGTTGTCAAAAAACATCTCTTTGCACACACACACACACACACACACACACACACACATACAATGCATTTATAAACTATAAAATTCAGTAATAATTTCATTTATATTATCAAATGCAGCGTATTCTCTTATTTCGTTTAAATGTTTGTAAATCTGAATTTTCACGAGAAGAATATTCGCAACGTGATAATATATTATAATATATCTCATTATATTAAAAATATTAACAAAAAAAACTGACGAAACGTTGCTAATTCTTCTTCGCGCTTATATCTTCTATAAGACGTCTGTTGTATATTCATAAATCATGTAAATCATTGCAGAAAACAAAAATATAACGCACAATACAATAATTCTCACAATGTTCTTACCTTTCCTATTGTATCTCGTAAAACCAACGACATATTTTCCGAGAAATATAAATTCGATTTTCTCTTCGAAATAAAAATTTGGGATAAAAGATGTGATTCGTATCTAATAGAGAGTCTTAATATATTTTTAACTTTATTCTCTTTAAGAGAAGTTAATTCCCAACTACTTCCCAAATACTTTATACAAACAGAATTTTAATGGAAGCGTATTTAAATTAAAAGCGAAATATTTAATGTTATGTAATTTATTAAAGTTTATAAAAATTAACCAAGCTCTGTAAAATTTCAAGGTGTGGAAGGTTAGCATAAACGTCGGAAAAATGTCTCGTTTGACCTAGATATTGCGAGATGTTACTCTCATAGGCAAATAGAACTGTACCTTTGCCAACGACGACAAATGCATTTTTAAATCCATGCTTTAACAAGAATTTAGAGACACTTGCGGGAAGAATGGCGCAATATGACGCGAAAAACTGCGGGAAAAATTCCTGCAAGAGATCTCGAAAATAGAGATTAATACTGTTTTGGAAAGTATAGAAATATCTCTATCCTCTAATCTTATCTAACTTATCTCTCATCTTTAATAAATATAAAAAAAAACGTTATAAGTTTTCTTAATTTTATCATATTGTGTTTATTATTCGTCAATTCCATCATCAATGAAAATTGTACAAATTTTCCTACATCTTACTATTTACTAAATATTTACTTAATTATTTATGTTTTTGTATAATATTTTGTAATCTTTATATATGTACTTTAAAGTGCCCCATATGATAAAAAAAAATGTATAAAAGAACGGTTTTATTAAAGTATCTAAAAATTTAAAAAAGCTAAATATGGATCATGATATAAATTAGTTTGGACAATCAAAATAATTATGTAGAACGCTTACAAACAGGTTGCTGGAATGTTAAAACTTTTTTTAGCACTGTTATCAACACACTTAAACGTTCTACATAACTATTTTTATAATTCAACAAAATTATTTTCAGATTTTTTTTTGTATGCACCTAAATTTTTAGATACTTCAGTAAAACTGTTCTTTTTAAATTAATATTTTTTTAAATTGAGATATATTAATTTTAAAAAATGCATCCTTTTAATAAAGTAAAGGATAATGTATTTTAGAAAAATCAATTCTTTTAGCGGAAAAGAACTTAAAATTTAATAGCCTAAAAAGCTGACGCCCGCATAAACTACAACCTATTCAGCTTAACAATGAAAGCACCTTCGTTGTTTCACGAGGACGAATCAACGATAACGGATAATCATAACGATTGAAAAATCAGAACGGCGATTTTAGCAGAGGAAAAGCGATAATAAAATTGGTGCGGGATGCACATCGAATAAAATATATCGATTGGAAATCTCTCTCACTCTGCTGCCTGTTAGGAAGACAAGGGAAAGGGTTTCATAACCGCAGCCTCGACAACTCGGGCGTGGAAAAACTTTTAATTGCTTCGTTTAATTGCCACTGTTAACTATTTCGCGTGGTAATTAAGTTGAGTCGCACGACACATCTATCGTTGTCCCAGTGTGCTGAATTATACCGGGATTATTTCGTGAGGCGAGAAATAAAAGATTCTGCGATTTCACGCTAATCTTTCATCATCAAAAAAGAAATAAGCACAAAATATTCCAAGAACTTCAACTGAAAATTAAACCTTCCAATACTTTTTCATATTTTAAACTCAGCCTCTTCGAAAAACGAATATATTGTGCAACAATAAAAAACTCCTTTTAAAATTTATATATATA